>NC_053391.1:76013288-76183411 GCF_905171765.1 Bufo bufo | reverse complement strand
AGAGCAGTGGACGGAGCGGCTGGCAGAGTGGTGGGCGGGGCCTCCTGATGTTTTTGCCCGCCCCCTCCACTTTCAACAGATGACTGCCGGATCCCGCTTTCTGCCGGCACCTCCTCCCTGCCTCCGCATGCAGGGACGGCGTCCTGCGCCATTTTGGGCTGCACAATCTCCCCGCTCCTCCGCTCAGGCACCACCTCAGATGCCGAGCCAGGGAGTTTAGCGGGATACACGCCTGGTGAGGACTTTTCAGCCCCCACCAAGCGTGTATAGACATAACGTGTCTGGATGTTTTCTTCACTCTTTTTCTTGTTCTTCTTGTTCTTTTTCTTCTTGCCGCAGCTCTCGTCCTCGTCCAGCAGGTCTTCTCCGAATGCAAAACCCCGAAAGTCCACCGCGGGCGACTCCAACATCCGGATCTCTCTTAGCAGACCACCATCCTCATCGCTGCCCTCCATAGCTGATGCCTCATCCGAAGATGGCAATGCTGGTAAGCGCAATTGTTCTTGCTCTGGCGGAATGCCACTGTATGCCTCCGTTACTGGGGTTACCGGGAGGGCCGGTTCAGACTGCGAGGTTTGGGGACCCGCCCGGGATGCCAGAGATTTGGAGTTTTCCAACTCCTCCACCTCGCTCTCCACACCCCCGCACGGCTCCCCTCTCCTCGCAGCCTCCATCTCCCTAAATCGATCCCCGTTTAATAACTTTTCTCTGAAGGGCCCACTGCCCTCAAGCAACTGGTCCTGCCGCTTCAGGGAGGCCTCCAGGTCCTCTTTCAGGACCCTAATTTTTTCTCTGAGTGGGGGCCTCTTCGAATTAGAGGAGATAGTGGACCTGGCCCTCGTCTCCTTCAGATCCTTCCTTACGGCTTTGAGGTGCCGTCCCAGCTCATCGTATTCTCGCAGGTGGGCAGCTATACGAGAGCTGTAGGTGAGGGTACTCTCTCCCTCCCACCGAGACCCCCAACCTACCTGGGACGACACCTCTCGGCTTCCTGCTGGTAGCCTTTTTCCTTTTGATGTCTTCGGGTCCTCAGGGGGGACTTGGCTACAACCGCGTCCAGATGTTTTCACCCCCTCGCCGCCATCGCTCAGAGTCGGTCGCCGCCCGTCCATGCTCCCCTCCGACCCAAGCCGGGGAGCAGGGGCACCCTTCCGGGAGCTCATGGCCACAGGACCCCACCAGCTCCCTAGGGAGAGGCAGGGCCTGGGCTGGGGGAAAAGGTGTCACACTCCCCCGCAAGCCTGGAACTCCTCCTGGGGAGCAGATGGTAGGAAACTCCCCGGAGAGGCCTGTGCTGTGGAGGTTCAGGAGCTGCAGCAGACACACCCTTTCACCTCAGCTGCAGACACCAGACACACCCAAGCCTGAATCTCTGCTATGGGACCTCTCTCCTCTGCCTGGCCCTAAATGTGTGACAGTGGCCTGTTCCAGTGGTGGGTGACGTGAAGCCTGATTCTCTGCTATGACATGAAGACAGATTCTGCCCTGACATAAGGCCAGATTCTCTGTTACGGGACCTCTCTCCTCTGCCTGGGTGCCTGGGCCTAAATGTGTGACAGTGGCCTGTTCCAGTGGTGGGTGACGTGAAGCCTGATTCTCTGCTATGACAGGAAGACAGATTCTGCGCTGACATAAGGCCAGATTCTCTGTTACGGGACCTCTCTCCTCTGCCTGGGTGCCGGGGCCTAAATGTGTGACAGTGGCCTGTTCCAGTGGTGGGTGAAATGAAACCTGATTCTCTGCTATGACAGGAAGACAGATTCTGCGCTGACATAAGGCCAGATTCTCTGTTACGGGACCTCTCTCCTCTGCCTGGGTGCCTGGGCCTAAATGTGTGACAGTGGCCTGTTCCAGTGGTGGGTAACGTGATGCCTGATTCTCTGCTACGACATGAAGACAGATTCTGCGCTGACATAAGGCCAGATTCTCTGTTACGGGACCTCTCTCCTCTGCCTGGGCCTAAATGTGTGACAGTGGCCTGTTCCAGTGGTGGGTGACGTGAAGCCTGATTCTCTGCTATGACATGAAGACAGATTCTGCGCTGACATAAGGCCAGATTCTCTGTTACGGGACCTCTCTCCTCTGCCTGGGTGCCTGGGCCTAAATGTGTGACAGTGGCCTGTTCCAGTGGTGGGTGACGTGAAGCCTGATTCTCTGCTATGACATGAATACAGATTCTGCGCTGACATAAGGCCAGATTCTCTGTTACGGACCTCTCTCCTCTGCCTGGGTGCCTGGGCCTAAATGTGTGACAGTGGCCTGTTCCAGTGGTGGGTGACGTGAAGCCTGATTCTCTGCTATGACATGAAGACAGATTCTGCGCTGACATAAGGCCAGATTCTCTGTTACGGGACCGCTCTCCTCTGTCTGGGTGCCGGGGCCTAAATGTGTGACAGTGGCCTGTTCCAGTGGTGGGTGACGTGAAGCCTGATTCTCTGCTATGACATGAAGACAGATTCTGCGCTGACATAAGGCCAGATTCTCTGTTACGGGACCTCTCTCCTCTGCCTGGGCCTAAATGTGTGACAGTGGCCTGTTCCAGTGGTGGGTGATGTGAAGCCTGATTCTCTGCTATGACATGAAGACAGATTCTGCGCTGACATAAGGCCAGATTCTCTGTTACGGGACCGCTCTCCTCTGTCTGGGTGCCGGGGCCTAAATGTGTGACAGTGGCCTGTTCCAGTGGTGGGTGACGTGAAGCCTGATTCTCTGCTATGACATGAAGACAGATTCTGCGCTGACATAAGGCCAGATTCTCTGTTACGGGACCTCTCTCCTCTGCCTGGGCCTAAATGTGTGACAGTGGCCTGTTCCAGTGGTGGGTGATGTGAAGCCTGATTCTCTGCTATGACATGAAGACAGATTCTGCGCTGACATAAGGCCAGATTCTCTGTTACGGGACCGCTCTCCTCTGTCTGGGTGCCAGGGCCTAAATGTGTGACAGTGGCCTGTTCCAGTGGTGGGTGACGTGAAGCCTGATTCTCTGCTATGACATGAAGACAGATTCTGCGCTGACATAAGGCCAGATTCTCTGTTACGGGACCTCTCTCCTCTGCCTGGGCCTAAATGTGTGACAGTGGCCTGTTCCAGTGGTGGGTGACGTGATGCCTGATTCTCTGCTATGACATGAAGACAGATTCTGCGCTGATATAAGGCCAGATTCTCTGTTACGGGACCTCTCTCCTCTGCCTGGGTGCCTGGGCCTAAATGTGTGACAGTGGCCTGTTCCAGTGGTGGGTGACGTGATGCCTGATTCTCTGCTATGACATGAAGACAGATTCTGCGCTGACATAAGGCCAGATTCTCTGTTACGGGACCTCTCTCCTCTGCCTGGCCCTAAATGTGTGACAGTGGCCTGTTCCAGTGGTGGGTGACGTGAAGCCTGATTCTCTGCTATGACATGAAGACAGATTCTGCCCTGACATAAGGCCAGATTCTCTGTTACGGGACCTCTCTCCTCTGCAAGGGCCTAAATGTGTGACAGTGGCCTGTTCCAGTGGTGGGTGACGTGAAGCCTGATTCTCTGCTATGACATGAAGACAGATTCTGCGCTGACATAAGGCCAGATTCTCTGTTACGGGACCTTTCTCCTCTGCCTGGGCCTAAATGTGTGACAGTGGCCTGTTCCAGTGGTGGGTGATGTGAAGCCTGATTCTCTGCTATGACATGAAGACAGATTCTGCGCTGACATAAGGCCAGATTCTCTGTTACGGGACCGCTCTCCTCTGTCTGGGTGCCGGGGCCTAAATGTGTGACAGTGGCCTGTTCCAGTGGTGGGTGACGTGAAGCCTGATTCTCTGCTATGACATGAAGACAGATTCTGCGCTGACATAAGGCCAGATTCTCTGTTACGGGACCTCTCTCCTCTGCCTGGGCCTAAATGTGTGACAGTGGCCTGTTCCAGTGGTGGGTGATGTGAAGCCTGATTCTCTGCTATGACATGAAGACAGATTCTGCGCTGACATAAGGCCAGATTCTCTGTTACGGGACCGCTCTCCTCTGTCTGGGTGCCGGGGCCTAAATGTGTGACAGTGGCCTGTTCCAGTGGTGGGTGACGTGAAGCCTGATTCTCTGCTATGACATGAAGACAGATTCTGCGCTGACATAAGGCCAGATTCTCTGTTACGGGACCTCTCTCCTCTGCCTGGGCCTAAATGTGTGACAGTGGCCTGTTCCAGTGGTGGGTGACGTGATGCCTGATTCTCTGCTATTACATGAAGACAGATTCTGCGCTGATATAAGGCCAGATTCTCTGTTACGGGACCTCTCTCCTCTGCCTGGGTGCCTGGGCCTAAATGTGTGACAGTGGCCTGTTCCAGTGGTGGGTGACGTGATGCCTGATTCTCTGCTATGACATGAAGACAGATTCTGCGCTGACATAAGGCCAGATTCTCTGTTACGGGACCTCTCTCCTCTGCCTGGCCCTAAATGTGTGACGGTGGCCTGTTCCAGTGGTGGGTGACGTGAAGCCTGATTCTCTGCTATGACATGAAGACAGATTCTGCCCTGACATAAGGCCAGATTCTCTGTTACGGGACCTCTCTCCTCTGCCTGGGTGCCTGGGCCTAAATGTGTGACAGTGGCCTGTTCCAGTGGTGGGTGACGTGAAGCCTGATTCTCTGCTATGACAGGAAGACAGATTCTGCGCTGACATAAGGCCAGATTCTCTGTTACGGGACCTCTCTCCTCTGCCTGGGTGCCGGGGCCTAAATGTGTGACAGTGGCCTGTTCCAGTGGTGGGTGAAATGAAACCTGATTCTCTGCTATGACATGAATACAGATTCTGCGCTGACATAAGGCCAGATTCTCTGTTACGGGACCGCTCTCCTCTGTCTGGGTGCCGGGGCCTAAATGTGTGACAGTGGCCTGTTCCAGTGGTGGGTGACGTGAAGCCTGATTCTCTGCTATGACATGAAGACAGATTCTGCGCTGACATAAGGCCAGATTCTCTGTTACGGGACCTCTCTCCTCTGCCTGGGCCTAAATGTGTGACAGTGGCCTGTTCCAGTGGTGGGTGACGTGATGCCTGATTCTCTGCTATGACATGAAGACAGATTCTGCGCTGACATAAGGCCAGATTCTCTGTTACGGGACCTCTCTCCTCTGCCTGGGTGCCTGGGCCTAAATGTGTGACAGTGTCCTGTTCCAGTGGTGGGTGACGTGATGCCTGATTCTCTGCTATGACATGAAGACAGATTCTGCGCTGACATAAGGCCAGATTCTCTGTTACGGGACCGCTCTCCTCTGTCTGGGTCCTGGGGCCTAAATGTGTGACAGTGGCCTGTTCCAGTGGTGGGTGACGTGATGCCTGATTCTCTGCTATGACATGAAGACAGATTCTGCGCTGATATAAGGCCAGATTCTCTGTTACGGGACCTCTCTCCTCTGCCTGGGTGCCTGGGCCTAAATGTGTGACAGTGGCCTGTTCCAGTGGTGGGTGACGTGATGCCTGATTCTCTGCTATGACATGAAGACAGATTCTGCGCTGACATAAGGCCAGATTCTCTGTTACGGGACCTCTCTCCTCTGCCTGGCCCTAAATGTGTGACAGTGGCCTGTTCCAGTGGTGGGTGACGTGAAGCCTGATTCTCTGCTATGACATGAAGACAGATTCTGCCCTGACATAAGGCCAGATTCTCTGTTACGGGACCTCTCTCCTCTGCCTGGGCCTAAATGTGTGACAGTGGCCTGTTCCAGTGGTGGGTGACGTGAAGCCTGATTCTCTGCTATGACATGAAGACAGATTCTGCGCTGACATAAGGCCAGATTCTCTGTTACGGGACCTTTCTCCTCTGCCTGGGCCTAAATGTGTGACAGTGGCCTGTTCCAGTGGTGGGTGATGTGAAGCCTGATTCTCTGCTATGACATGAAGACAGATTCTGCGCTGACATAAGGCCAGATTCTCTGTTACGGGACCGCTCTCCTCTGTCTGGGTGCCGGGGCCTAAATGTGTGACAGTGGCCTGTTCCAGTGGTGGGTGACGTGAAGCCTGATTCTCTGCTATGACATGAAGACAGATTCTGCGCTGACATAAGGCCAGATTCTCTGTTACGGGACCTCTCTCCTCTGCCTGGGCCTAAATGTGTGACAGTGGCCTGTTCCAGTGGTGGGTGATGTGAAGCCTGATTCTCTGCTATGACATGAAGACAGATTCTGCGCTGACATAAGGCCAGATTCTCTGTTACGGGACCGCTCTCCTCTGTCTGGGTGCCGGGGCCTAAATGTGTGACAGTGGCCTGTTCCAGTGGTGGGTGACGTGAAGCCTGATTCTCTGCTATGACATGAAGACAGATTCTGCGCTGACATAAGGCCAGATTCTCTGTTACGGGACCTCTCTCCTCTGCCTGGGCCTAAATGTGTGACAGTGGCCTGTTCCAGTGGTGGGTGACGTGATGCCTGATTCTCTGCTATGACATGAAGACAGATTCTGCGCTGATATAAGGCCAGATTCTCTGTTACGGGACCTCTCTCCTCTGCCTGGGTGCCTGGGCCTAAATGTGTGACAGTGGCCTGTTCCAGTGGTGGGTGACGTGATGCCTGATTCTCTGCTATGACATGAAGACAGATTCTGCGCTGACATAAGGCCAGATTCTCTGTTACGGGACCTCTCTCCTCTGCCTGGCCCTAAATGTGTGACGGTGGCCTGTTCCAGTGGTGGGTGACGTGAAGCCTGATTCTCTGCTATGACATGAAGACAGATTCTGCCCTGACATAAGGCCAGATTCTCTGTTACGGGACCTCTCTCCTCTGCCTGGGTGCCTGGGCCTAAATGTGTGACAGTGGCCTGTTCCAGTGGTGGGTGACGTGAAGCCTGATTCTCTGCTATGACAGGAAGACAGATTCTGCGCTGACATAAGGCCAGATTCTCTGTTACGGGACCTCTCTCCTCTGCCTGGGTGCCGGGGCCTAAATGTGTGACAGTGGCCTGTTCCAGTGGTGGGTGAAATGAAACCTGATTCTCTGCTATGACGTGAATACAGATTCTGCGCTGACATAAGGCCAGATTCTCTGTTACGGGACCGCTCTCCTCTGTCTGGGTGCCGGGGCCTAAATGTGTGACAGTGGCCTGTTCCAGTGGTGGGTGACGTGAAGCCTGATTCTCTGCTATGACATGAAGACAGATTCTGCGCTGACATAAGGCCAGATTCTCTGTTACGGGACCTCTCTCCTCTGCCTGGGCCTAAATGTGTGACAGTGGCCTGTTCCAGTGGTGGGTGACGTGATGCCTGATTCTCTGCTATGACATGAAGACAGATTCTGCGCTGACATAAGGCCAGATTCTCTGTTACGGGACCTCTCTCCTCTGCCTGGGTGCCTGGGCCTAAATGTGTGACAGTGTCCTGTTCCAGTGGTGGGTGACGTGATGCCTGATTCTCTGCTATGACATGAAGACAGATTCTGCGCTGACATAAGGCCAGATTCTCTGTTACGGGACCGCTCTCCTCTGTCTGGGTCCTGGGGCCTAAATGTGTGACAGTGGCCTGTTCCAGTGGTGGGTGACGAGAAGACTGATTCTCTGCTATGACATGAAGACAGATTCTGCGCTGACATAAGGCCAGATTCTCTGTTACGGGACCGCTCTCCTCTGTCTGGGTGCCGGTGCCTAAATTTGTGACAGTGGCCTGTTCCAGTGGTGGGTGACGTGAAGCCTGATTCTCTGCTATGACATGAAGACAGATTCTGCGCTGACATAAGGCCAGATTCTCTGTTACGGGACCTCTCTCCTCTGCCTGGGCCTAAATGTGTGACAGTGGCCTGTTCCAGTGGTGGGTGACGTGATGCCTGATTCTCTGCTATGACATAAAGACAGATTCTGCGCTGACATAAGGCCAGATTCTCTGTTACGGGACCTCTCTCCTCTGCCTGGGTGCCTGGGCCTAAATGTGTGACAGTGGCCTGTTCCAGTGGTGGGTGACGTGATGCCTGATTCTCTGCTATGACATGAATACAGATTCTGCGCTGACATAAGGCCAGATTCTCTGTTACGGGACCTCTCTCCTCTGCCTGGGCCTAAATGTGTGACAGTGGCCTGTTCCAGTGGTGGGTGACGTGAAGCCTGATTCTCTGCTATGACATGAAGACAGATTCTGCGCTGACATAAAGCCAGATTCTCTGTTACGGACCTCTCTCCTCTGCCTGGGTGCCTGGGCCTAAATGTGTGACAGTGGCCTGTTCCAGTGGTGGGTGACGTGAAGCCTGATTCTCTGCTATGACATGAATACAGATTCTGCGCTGACATAAGGCCAGATTCTCTGTTACGGACCTCTCTCCTCTGCCTGGGTGCCTGGGCCTAAATGTGTGACAGTGGCCTGTTCCAGTGGTGGGTGACGTGAAGCCTGATTCTCTGCTATGACATGAAAACAGATTCTGCGCTGACATAAGGCCAGATTCTTTGTTACGGGACCGCTCTCCTCTGTCTGGGTGCCGGGGCCTAAATGTGTGACAGTGGCCTGTTCCAGTGGTGGGTGACGTGAAGCCTGATTCTCTGCTATGACATGAAGACAGATTCTGCGCTGACATAAGGCCAGATTCTCTGTGACGGGACCTCTCTCCTCTGCCTGGGCCTAAATGTGTGACAGTGGCCTGTTCCAGTGGTGGGTGACGTGATGCCTGATTCTCTGCTATGACATGAAGACAGATTCTGCGCTGACATAAGGCCAGATTCTCTGTTACGGGACCGCTCTCCTCTGTCTGGGTGCCGGGGCCTAAATGTGTGACAGTGGCCTGTTCCAGTGGTGGGTGACGGGAAGCCTGATTCTCTGCTATGACATGAAGACAGATTCTGCGCTGACATAAGGCCAGATTCTCTGTTACGGGACCGCTCTCCTCTGTCTGGGTCCTGGGGCCTAAATGTGTGACAGTGGCCTGTTCCAGTGGTGGGTGACGTGAAGCCTGATTCTCTGCTATGACATGAAGACAGATTCTGCGCTGACATAAGGCCAGATTCTCTGTTACGGGACCGCTCTCATCTGTCTGGGTGCCGGTGCCTAAATTTGTGACAGTGGCCTGTTCCAGTGGTGGGTGACGTGAAGCCTGATTCTCTGCTATGACATGAAGACAGATTCTGCGCTGACATAAGGCCAGATTCTCTGTTACGGGACCTCTCTCCTCTGCCTGGGCCTAAATGTGTGACAGTGGCCTGTTCCAGTGGTGGGTGACGTGATGCCTGATTCTCTGCTACGACATGAAGACAGATTCTGCGCTGACATAAGGCCAGATTCTCTGTTACGGACCTCTCTCCTCTGCCTGGGTGCCTGGGCCTAAATGTGTGACAGTGGCCTGTTCCAGTGGTGGGTGACGTGAAGCCTGATTCTCTGCTATGACATGAAGACAGATTCTGCGCTGACATAAGGCCAGATTCTTTGTTACGGGACCGCTCTCCTCTGTCTGGGTGCCGGGGCCTAAATGTGTGACAGTGGCCTGTTCCAGTGGTGGGTGACGTGAAGCCTGATTCTCTGCTATGACATGAAGACAGATTCTGCGCTGACATAAGGCCAGATTCTCTGTTACGGGACCTCTCTCCTCTGCCTGGGCCTAAATGTGTGACAGTGGCCTGTTCCAGTGGTGGGTGACGTGATGCCTGATTCTCTGCTATGACATAAAGACAGATTCTGCGCTGACATAAGGCCAGATTCTCTGTTACGGGACCTCTCTCCTCTGCCTGGGTGCCTGGGCCTAAATGTGTGACAGTGGCCTGTTCCAGTGGTGGGTGACGTGAAGCCTGATTCTCTGCTATGACATTAATACAGATTCTGCGCTGACATAAGGCCAGATTCTCTGTTACGGACCTCTCTCCTCTGCCTGGGTGCCTGGGCCTAAATGTGTGACAGTGGCCTGTTCCAGTGGTGGGTGACGTGAAGCCTGATTCTCTGCTATGACATGAAGACAGATTCTGCGCTGACATAAGGCCAGATTCTCTGTTACGGGACCTCTCTCCTCTGCCTGGGCCTAAATGTGTGACAGTGGCCTGTTCCAGTGGTGGGTGACGTGATGCCTGATTCTATGCTATGACATGAAGACAGATTCTGCGCTGACATAAGGCCAGATTCTCTGTTACGCGACCTCTCTCCTCTGCCTGGGTGCCTGGGCCTAAATGTGTGACAGTGTCCTGTTCCAGTGGTGGGTGACGTGATGCCTGATTCTCTGCTATGACATGAAGACAGATTCTGCGCTGACATAAGGCCAGATTCTCTGTTACGGTACCGCTCTCCTCTGTCTGGATCCTGGGGCCTAAATGTGTGACAGTGGCCTGTTCCAGTGGTGGGTGACGTGAAGCCTGATTCTCTGCTATGACATGAAGACAGATTCTGCGCTGACTTAAGGCCAGATTCTCTGTTACGGGACCGCTCTCCTCTGTCTGGGTGCCGGTGCCTAAATTTGTGACAGTGGCCTGTTCCAGTGGTGGGTGACGTGAAGCCTGATTCTCTGCTATGACATGAAGTCAGATTCTGCGCTGACATAAGGCCAGATTCTCTGTTACGGGACCTCTCTCCTCTGCCTAGGCCTAAATGTGTGACAGTGGCCTGTTCCAGTGGTGGGTGACGTGATGCCTGATTCTCTGCTATGACATAAAGACAGATTCTGCGCTGACATAAGGCCAGATTCTCTGTTACGGGACCTCTCTCCTCTGCCTGGGTGCCTGGGCCTAAATGTGTGACAGTGGCCTGTTCCAGTGGTGGGTGACGTGATGCCTGATTCTCTGCTATGACATGAATACAGATTCTGCGCTGACATAAGGCCAGATTCTCTGTTACGGGACCTCTCTCCTCTGCCTGGGCCTAAATGTGTGACAGTGGCCTGTTCCAGTGGTGGGTGACGTGCAGCCTGATTCTCTGCTATGACATGAAGACAGATTCTGCGCTGACATAAAGCCAGATTCTCTGTTACGGGACCTCTCTCCTCTGCCTGGGTGCCTGGGCCTAAATGTGTGACAGTGGCCTGTTCCAGTGGTGGGTGACGTGAAGCCTGATTCTCTGCTATGACATGAATACAGATTCTGCGCTGACATAAGGCCAGATTCTCTGTTACGGACCTTTCTCCTCTGCCTGGGTGCCTGGGCCTAAATGTGTGACAGTTGCCTGTTCCAGTGGTGGGTGACGTGAAGCCTGATTCTCTGCTATGACATGAAAACAGATTCTGCGCTGACATAAGGCCAGATTCTCTGTTACGGGACCGCTCTCCTCTGTCTGGGTGCCGGGGCCTAAATGTGTGACAGTGTCCTGTTCCAGTGGTGGGTGACGTGAAGCCTGATTCTCTGCTATGACATGAAGACAGATTCTGCGCTGACATAAGGCCAGATTCTCTGTTACGGGACCTCTCTCCTCTGCCTGGGCCTAAATGTGTGACAGTGGCCTGTTCCAGTGGTGGGTGACGTGATGCCTGATTCTCTGCTATGACATGAAGACAGATTCTGCGCTGACATAAGGCCAGATTCTCTGTTACGGGACCGCTCTCCTCTGTCTGGGTGCCGGGGCCTAAATGTGTGACAGTGGCCTGTTCCAGTGGTGGGTGACGTGAAGCCTGATTCTCTGCTATGACATGAAGACAGATTCTGCGCTGACATAAGGCCAGATTCTCTGTTACGGGACCGCTCTCCTCTGTCTGGGTCCTGGGGCCTAAATGTGTGACAGTGGCCTGTTCCAGTGATGGGTGACGTGAAGCCTGATTCTCTGCTATGACATGAAGACAGATTCTGCGCTGACATAAGGCCAGATTATCTGTTACGGGACCGCTGTCATCTGTCTGGGTGCTGGTGCCTAAATTTGTGACAGTGGCCTGTTCCAGTGGTGGGTGACGTGAAGCCTGATTCTCTGCTATGACATGAAGACAGATTCTGCGATGACATAAGGCCAGATTCTCTGTTACGGGACCTCTCTCCTCTGCCTGGGCCTAAATGTGTGACAGTGGCCTGTTCCAGTGGTGGGTGACGTGATGCCTGATTCTCTGCTATGACATGAAGACAGATTCTGCGCTGACATAAGGCCAGATTCTCTGTTACGGGACCGCTCTCCTCTGTCTGGGTGCCGGGGCCTAAATGTGTGACAGTGGCCTGTTCCAGTGGTGGGTGACGTGAAGCCTGATTCTCTGCTATGACATGAAGACAGATTCTGCGCTGACAAAAGGCCAGATTCTCTGTTACGGGACCGCTCTCCTCTGTCTGGGTCCTGGGGCCTAAATGTGTGACAGTGGCCTGTTCCAGTGGTGGGTGACGTGAAGCCTGATTCTCTGCTATGACATGAAGACAGATTCTGCGCTGACATAAGGCCAGATTCTCTGTTACGGGACCGCTCTCATCTGTCTGGGTGCCGGTGCCTAAATTTGTGACAGTGGCCTGTTCCAGTGGTGGGTGACGTGAAGCCTGATTCTCTGCTATGACATGAAGACAGATTCTGCGCTGACATAAGGCCAGATTCTCTGTTACGGGACCTCTCTCCTCTGCCTGGGCCTAAATGTGTGACAGTGGCCTGTTCCAGTGGTGGGTGACGTGATGCCTGATTCTCTGCTATGACATGAAGACAGATTCTGCGCTGACATAAGGCCAGATTCTCTGTTACGGGACCTCTCTCCTCTGCCTGGGTGCCTGGGCCTAAATGTGTGACAGTGGCCTGTTCCAGTGGTGGGTGACGTGATGCCTGATTCTCTGCTACGACATGAAGACA
This sequence comes from Bufo bufo, assembly GCF_905171765.1. Taxonomy (NCBI): domain Eukaryota; kingdom Metazoa; phylum Chordata; class Amphibia; order Anura; family Bufonidae; genus Bufo; species Bufo bufo. The sequence continues at coordinate 76,170,752 of NC_053391.1, read as the reverse complement.
GATTCTGCGCTGACATAAGGCCAGATTCTCTGTTACGGGACCTCTCTCCTCTGCCTGGGCCTAAATGTGTGACAGTGGCCTGTTCCAGTGGTGGGTGACGTGAAGCCTGATTCTCTGCTATGACATGAAGACAGATTCTGCGCTGACATAAGGCCAGATTCTCTGTTACGGGACCTCTCTCCTCTGCCTGGGTGCCTGGGCCTAAATGTGTGACAGTGGCCTGTTCCAGTGGTGGGTGACGTGAAGCCTGATTCTCTGCTATGACATGAATACAGATTCTGCGCTGACATAAGGCCAGATTCTCTGTTACGGACCTCTCTCCTCTGCCTGGGTGCCTGGGCCTAAATGTGTGACAGTGGCCTGTTCCAGTGGTGGGTGACGTGAAGCCTGATTCTCTGCTATGACATGAAGACAGATTCTGCGCTGACATAAGGCAAGATTCTCTGTTACGGGACCGCTCTCCTCTGTCTGGGTGCCGGGGCCTAAATGTGTGACAGTGGCCTGTTCCAGTGGTGGGTGACGTGAAGCCTGATTCTCTGCTATGACATGAAGACAGATTCTGCGCTGACATAAGGCCAGATTCTCTGTTACGGGACCTCTCTCCTCTGCCTGGGCCTAAATGTGTGACAGTGGCCTGTTCCAGTGGTGGGTGACGTGATGCCTGATTCTCTGCTATGACATGAAGACAGATTCTGCGCTGACATAAGGCCAGATTCTCTGTTACGGGACCGCTCTCCTCTGTCTGGGTGCCGGGGCCTAAATGTGTGACAGTGGCCTGTTCCAGTGGTGGGTGACGTGAAGCCTGATTCTCTGCTATGACATGAAGACAGATTCTGCGCTGACATAAGGCCAGATTCTCTGTTACGGGACCTCTCTCCTCTGCCTGGGCCTAAATGTGTGACAGTGGCCTGTTCCAGTGGTGGGTGACGTGAAGCCTGATTCTCTGCTATGACATGAAGACAGATTCTGCGCTGACATAAGGCCAGATTCTCTGTTACGGGACCGCTCTCCTCTGTCTGGGTCCTGGGGCCTAAATGTGTGACAGTGGCCTGTTCCAGTGGTGGGTGACGTGAAGCCTGATTCTCTGCTATGACATGAAGACAGATTCTGCGCTGACATAAGGCCAGATTCTCAGTTACGGGACCGCTCTCCTCTGTCTGGGTGCCGGTGCCTAAATTTGTGACAGTGGTCTGTTCCAGTCGTGGGTGACGTGAAGCCTGATTCTCTGCTATGACATGAAGACAGATTCTGCGCTGACATAAGGCCAGATTCTCTGTTACGGGACCGCTCTCCTCTGCCTGGGTGCCTGGGCCTAAATGTGTGACAGTGGCCTGTTCCAGTGGTGGCTGACGTGAAGCCTGATTCTCTGCTATGACATGAAGACAGATTCTGCGCTGACATAAGGCCAGATTCTCTGTTACGGGACCGCTCTCCTCTGTCTGGGTGCCGGGGCCTAAATGTGTGACAGTGGCCTGTTCCAGTGGTGGGTGACGTGAAGCCTGATTCTCTGCTATGACATGAAGACTGATTCTGCGCTGACATGAAGCCAGATTCTCTGCTATGGCATGAAGAGACTGATTCTCTGCTGACGTGAAGCCAGATTCTCTGCTATGGGACCTCTGTCCAATTGATATTGGTTCATTTTTATTTTTTTTATTTTAATTTTAATTCATTTCCCTATCCACATTTGTTTGCAGGGGATTTACCTACATGTTGCTGCCTTTTGCAGCCCTCTAGCTCTTTCCTGGGCTGTTTTACAGCCTTTTTAGTGCTCAAAAGTTCGGGTCCCCATTGACTTCAATGGGGTTCGGGTTCGGGACGAAGTTCGGATCGGGTTCGGATCCCGAACCCGAACATTTCCGGGAAGTTCGGCCGAACTTCTCGAACCCGAACATCCAGGTGTTCGCTTAACTCTAGAAGTCACATCAATCAGTCATTTATGTACTATCCTGTGAATAGATAATGAATCTTTATTTAAAGGGGTTGTACCATGAAAAATTCTTTAGAGATTTCAAACGCACGCCTGGATCTGAATACTTTTGTAATTGCATGTAGTTAAAAATTTAGTATAGCCACTAAATTATTCAATAACATGTATCTGTATAGCGCCACCTGCTGCTTGCTATTTTTCTTATTTCTTTGTCCTGCTCGCTGAGATGACTGCACATGCTTAGTTTCATCCTTCAACTGTCTCCTGAGCTGTGATAGGGAGAGATGAGACACGCCCCCCTAGCTGCAGCAGAAAAGACACTCCCCTTGAGCTGTCAGCTGGATATAAATGTAGCAGAGCAATGAATGAGGAGATCTCTGGATCCAAGTGAGGTACAGGGCTGGTTCTAGCTTTGTTAGAAAGATTATTATGTACTGTATGATCCCTATTTTAATTTTTTTACTTTATTTATGGGGTAACCTCTTTAACACTAGAAGGGACAGTGGGATATCAGTAGATTGTAAACTTAACCTTAACTTCAGCATCCTACAACTTTCCAATTTTGCTTTTTTGTTTTGCCTTTTTACTTCCTGTCTTCCCACAGTCATACGTTTTTTTTCCCCTTTAAAATAGATGTAAGAGTGCTTGTGTTTTACAGGACAAATTGCGATATATATATATATACAGATGTAGCCAAGCTAAACTTGATGGACCTTTATCAATGGATTTCAATGGATTTTTTCACTAGCTAACACTGTGACATGTGTTGTCAGAGTCAATTTTAATATATATATATATATATATATATATATTTATTTTAAACTTTTTTACTTTATATGCAAATTTTTTAAAGTCATCCTAGGTGGCAAACAGTCATTAGATTTAATTACCATTGCTATGCATTGCAGACTTATTATGTTCTTATGGAGCCCTGTCCTGCTCCACAGGAATTATAGCTGGGTTGATCGTACTGATAAAATTGATATCTTGCTTATGACTATAGGATAAAGTACTTTGGCAATAGATGAGTTTTTATACAGTACAGACCAAAAGTTTGGACACACCTTCTCATTCAAAGAGTTTTCTTTATTTTCATGACTATGAAGGCATCAAAACTATGAATTAACACATGTGGAATTATATACATAACAAACAAGTGTGAAACAACTGAAAATATGTCATATTCTAGGTTCTTCAAAGTAGCCACCTTTTGCTTTGATTACTGCTTTGCACACTCTTGGCATTCTCTTGATGAGCTTCAAGAGGTAGTCCCCTGAAATGGTCTTCCAACAGTCTTGAAGGAGTTCCCAGAGATGCTTAGCACTTGTTGGCCCTTTTGCCTTCACTCTGCGGTCCAGCTCACCTCAAACCATCTCGATTGGGTTCAGGTCCGGTGACTGTGGAGGCCAGGTCATCTGGCGCAGCACCCCATCACTCTCCTTCATGGTCAAATAGCCCTTACTTTCAAAGTTTTCCCAATTTTTCGGCTGACTGACTGACCTTCATTTCTTAAAGTAATGATGGCCACTAATTTTTCTTTACTTAGCTGCTTTTTTCTTGCCATAATACAAATTCTAACAGTCTATTCAGTAGGACTATCAGCTGTGTATCCACCTGACTTCTCCTCAACGCCACTGATGGTCCCAACCCCATTTATAAGGCAAGAAATCCCACTTAATAAACCTGACAGGGCACACCTGTGAAGTGAAAACCATTTCAGGGGACTACCTCTTGAAGCTCATCAAGAGAATGCCAAGAGTATGCAAAGCAGTAATCAAAGCAAAAGGTGGCTACTTTGAAGAACCTAGAATATGACATATTTTCAGTTGTTTCACACTTGTTTGTTATGTATATAATGCCATATGTGTTAATTTATAGTTTTGATGCCTTCAGTGTGAATCTACAATTTTCATAGTCATGAAAATAAAGAAAACTCTTTGAATGAGAAGGTGTGTCCAAACTTTTGGTCTGTACTGTATATATTTTTTTAATTCGGATGTCTAAGCACTAAGGAGCCAGCTTAGGTCTAGGAGCACCACTATTGCCATGGTGCACAGGACACTCGTCCATCTCTTTTGATTGTCTAATGGAGCCTGCACTGTGACCATGGTTAATATGTTATATCTAGTTATTGGCCTCAGTGTATATTAAAAAATCATGCATTCCAGTAAGAATGCTTAATTTTGATAATGCTGTATGTCATATATTTGTGGTCGTGGCTGCGGAAGATGAGACACCTCGGCGGAAGGATCAGCTGAGTAGCCAATGGTAAACTAATTGGCTGGTGGTGTGCCCTTAGCTAAGTGCGTTGGTAGGCCTACAAGGGGGCATACCCTGGGTTAGTGTGCAAAGAAGATGGGAGGGAGGGAGGGTAGGGCACCAGAAGTGCACGCACAAGCCACATGCACCCCCTGGGGGTATATATAGACCTACGACCCTTCTACAAATGCAGGCTGAGAAAAAACTCAGCCCTCTAATTTGTGTGCCTACAATTATTGGTGGCAGCAGAGAGTGTAGTATGGGGAACAAGCAAACACTTATGTTACACATTATTTGCTGTGTGGATTAGACTTTATTCATTGCACTTCACAGAATCCTCCTGCACTTTAGGGGTTAAAGAGGTTCTCCAACTCGTGCTGTGCTCCCACAGGGCAGCCACTTCTGGAATCATATGCCATACATTGGGCACATGATCTTAACCCCTGGTTTAAGAGCCCACAGCGCAGGCATGAGAATGAATCTGCCCAAACTACTAGCAAGAGATTCATCCTCGTGCATGCACTGTGGGTTCTAAGTCCAGGCTAGGATTAAGTGCCAAATGTATGGCATGTGATCCCAGATGTGGCCACCAAAAGGGAGCATAGCGTAAATCAGAAAACCTCTCTTTTTCTATGTAAATGTACTAGGCTGTGTGGTGTTGATTATCCCTGCTATATATGTTTGGCTTTTTGTCCCACCTCTTGCCTGTGAAATAGGTTTCCACAAATCTACCATGTCACTCTGCCTGCTGGAGTAAGTCCTAGAGCTATAATCTGTTTATATGTCACAGTACTCAGTCTGTCTGTCTTTGTCCTTGGATTTTTATGTACACTGTCTGCCAGACTTCATCCTGGTTTTGTCTGATTTTCAATGATGTCTCTGACCTTCGTAGGTCAGCTGTCAACTACACTGGGACTATTCCAAGAGTGAACACCAGAGGCCTGTATTGGGCTTAAAAAGTGAAAACAAGGGGGCCGCCAAGACAACACCCTCCCGAATTAAGCCAAAGTCAAACCAATTTGTTTGCACAGTGGTTGCACAACCATTGTCTATAATAACTTACTTTGCTGAACTCCAGCAACTTGGTCAGGCGGGAGTTCTGCTTGAGTACAAGCTAATTTTCTCATGGCCACACATTCTGTTATGGATGGTCTCACGATGGAGTGAAGGAGAAGTTGGAGGAAAGAGTGAGGAGAAAGAGTCTGAGAAGGAGAAGACACAGCTAATGATGACAAAGACAAAGATACTGTACTACTTGGGGATGAAGCTTAGCTTCCACAAAAAAGACCAGAAGAAGGAGAATAGACTTCCCTAATGCTGGCCAGTTCTATTTCCCCACTGGATCTGGTGATGCCACCTTATATGTCGTGATAGAGTCCTAGTACCCAGGTTTGTGCCATGGTTTACTGTATTTTCATCATGCATATCTTTCACACTGCAGTGGTTTTGTGTGTGGCCTTGTGATGAAAAACTACCATAAGGGAGATTCTTGCACAGAGCTAGCAGCAGCTGAGTCGGGCGAAGGTCTGGCACATTATGAGCTTCCATAGCATCAGTGGCATCACCAGTTCCCGAGGTGACCACAATAGAAGCAAATCATTTTTGGTTTTAGCTAGAAATGAGCGGACACCTGGATGTTCGGGTTCGACAGGCTCGGCCGAACTTCAGAAAAAAGTTCGAGTTTGGGACCCGAACTTGACCCGAACTTGACCCCGAACCCTATTTAAGTCAATGGGGACCCAAACTTTTGAGCACTAAAATGGCTGTAAAAATGTCATGGAAAGGGCTAGAGGGCTGCGAATGTCATCAAAATGTGGTTAAGAGCATGGAAAATGCTCTGCAAACAAATGTGGATAGGGAAATGACTTAAAATAACATAAAATACGTAAAAATTAAAAATAATAATCTTGATCTAGGAGGACCAGGTCCATATGGAGTAGGAGGTTGAGGAGGCGGTGGATGTGGCGGTGTAGGTGGAAATGGCGGTGGAGGAGGTAGCCTACACTGCTTTTTGGTTTAGAAATTTATTTTGAATTTTTTAAATTAGGGTACACCCCAAAACATTGGGAAATATAACCCTCCAGTCGTGCTAAGCACACGTTCAAACAATACACTGGCTTCAGGGCAGGCCAGCACCTCCAAGGGGTAAAAGGCAAGCTCAGGCCATGTGCCCAATTGTGAGACCCAGAAGTTGCAGGGGCTGACCCCTGTCAGTCAGTTCGTGTAGGCGTGTGCAAACTTACTGCCCCACCATGTCGCACGTCCCCGTGATGTTCACGATCCAATTTGATATCTGATCTATCAACTTTCGATGTTCTTTTATGCGCCTACCATTGTGATCATGGGTGGCGGGGAATCAGGGTTCCAGGGCGGAGAGGGAGCGTCAGAAAAAGAGACCAAATTTAAGGGAGATAGATTTATAAAAAAAAATTGGGGATCGAGCAAAAATGTGGGAAAAGCTATTGAGGTGCAAATGTTGTACAAATTACAGAAGCCCAAATGTGGGCCAAAAGAGTCAAGCGGAAATGTGGGAAAAGCTATTGAGGTGCAAATGTTGGCCAAAAGAGTATAGCGGAGATGTGGGACAAATTATTGAAGTGCAAATGTGGTACAACTTGTTTAAGTTTAAGCATTGAATCAAAGAAGTTGACGTGCATCAATTAAAGAAGCATTTTAGAAATGCAGGGGTTTATTCACGTTTAAAAGCAGGGGTTTATTCACGTCTAAAATTGTATAATGTCAACCCAAGAATGTAACAGAAAAATTACAGAAATTTATAAACCTGTCTACTTGGTAGAGCAGGGGTCTATGACAGAAAAAAATAGTTTATTGTCACCCGAAAATGTAAAATAAAAATGATTGAAATTTACTAAGCTGTCAACTAGATAGAGGAGGGGTATATTACACCCAAAAATTTGTGAATTTGACCCTAAAATGTAACTGACAAATGTTTTTTTTTTTTTTTTACCGGTCTAATAGGTATAGCAGTGGTACATCACACCAAAAAATTGCTGAATTTCACCAGAAAATGTAACTGCCAATTATTATTTTTTTCTTCACCAGAAAATGTAACTGATAATTTAACCCCCAGAGGAAGGTTTCCACCGAAACGCGCGTCGGGGTGTGCGGTCCTCCTGTGGAGCTACTACTTTAAATTACGGTATGTGACTTTTCATGCTTACATTGCATCCATTACTACTGCTGAGCCTTTGAATATGATTTTACCATGCTCTTTTTCCACTTGTATGTGGCTTGCACATGTACTTTATCAGGGTATCTGTTGCACTTTACTAAATAGTCATCTACTCAACTGCTTATTTGCAGTTTGCACTTGCACTTTATATATATATGGCACTTTCTGCTTCCATTGATTAAGACATCCATATTTTTGGGATTTATGTAATAGACTCTTGTCTTCAGGCTCTATTTTATGTCACTTGTCTTATTAAACTCTCCCAGGGTTGTACCGCACTTTTTTCATTATTGATTTGTCTGTCATCTCTTATTGTATGTTTTTTAATGTATTTCAATAAACATTATTTAGTGTTCGTTTATAGGTTTTTCTAGGTATAGCAGTGGTACTTCACACCCAAAAATTGTTGAATTTCAACTGAAAATGTAACTGACAATCATTATTATTTTTTTTACCGGTCTACTAGGTATAGCAGTGGTACTTCACATCCAAAAATTGTTGAATTTCACCAGAAAATGTAACTGACAATTATAATTTTTTTTTTTTACCGGTCTACTAGGTATAGCAGTGGTACTATACACACAAAAATTGGTGAATGTCACCAGAAAATGTAACTGACAAAGTAGTGAAATGATATAAAATAAAATACGTGCAAATAAAATTAAAAAAATTTGATTTATGAGGTGGAGTTCCATATGGAGTAGGAGTTTGAGGAGGCAGTGGACGTAGCAGTGTAGGTGTAAGCGGAGGTGGAGGAGGATGTTTTAGCCAACACAGGTTTTTGGTTTTAATTTTTTAAAATTAGGGTACACTCTAAAAGAGTGTGAAATATCCAAAATACAAGAATGATCAATTGCGCTGAAGTTAGTGCCGGTATACATGTCTATTCTGCACAAGGTACGGACAAGTCCTGAGGGATCCATGCCTGGTTCATTTTAATCAACGTGAGCTTGTCCAAATTGGCTGTGGACAGACGGCTGCGCTTGTCTGTAATGACGCCCCTTGCCGTGTTAAACACACGTTCAGATAATACACTGGCTGCAGGGCAGGCCAGCACCTCCAAGGCGTAAAGGGCAAGCTCAGGCCATGTGCCCAATTTGGAGACCCAGAAGTTGAAGGGGGCAGACCCGTCATTCAGTACGTGTAGGCGTGTGCACACATACTGCTCCACCATGTTGGTGAAATGATGACTCCTGCTAAGACGTTCCATATCAGCTGGTGGTGCTGGTTGTTGTGGCGTGCTGACAAAGCTTTTCCACATTTCGGCCATGCTAACCCTGCCTTCTGAGGTGCTGGCGGTGCCCCAGCTGCATTGGCGACCTCTTCCTCATCCATTGCTTTCGCTTTGTGCTTACACTGTGCCCCCGCTGTCAGGTGGGAATGCCACAAGCAGCGCGTCTACCAGCGTGCACTTGTACTCGCGCATCTTACGATCACGCTCCAGTGAGGGAATTAGGACGGTACGTTGACCTTGTAACAGGGATCCAGCAGTGTGGCCACCCAGTAATCAGCACAAGTTAGAATGTGGGCAACTCGGCGGTCGTTGCGGAGACACTGCTGCATGTAATCGCTCCTGTGTGCCAGGATGCCCAGATGCAACAAAAAGCTGTCCTCTGTGGGAGGTGTATCGTCTGTGTCCTCTGTATCCCCCCAGCCACGCACCAGTGATGGCCATGAGCTGGTCTGTGTGCCACCCTGCTGTGAACATGGTTCCTCCTCCTCCATCTACTCCTCCTTATCCTCCACCTCATCATCCTCCAGAACTGTGCCCTGGCTGGACAATTGTGTACCTGACATTTGTGGGTGCAGGAGCCCACCCTCGGAGCCACTTGGGAATGACTGGCTGGAAACCCTACGAAATGATCCCTCTTCCTCCTCCTCCTGTGCCACATCCTCTTCCATCATCGCCAGCAGCGTTTTTTCAAGGAGGCATAGAAGTGGGATAGTTACGCTGAGAACGGAGTTATCGGCACTGGCCATGTTGGTGGAGTACTCGAAACAAGGAACACAGGTCTCGCATGGAGGCCCAGTCATTGGTGGTAAAGTGGCGCTGTTCCGCAGAGCGACTCACCCGTGCGTGCTGCAGCTGAAACTCCACTATTGCCTGCTGCTGCTCGCACAGTCTGCCCAGCATCTGCAAGGTGTAATTCCACCTTGTGGGCACGTCGCATATGAGGCGGTGAGCGGGAAGGCCGAAGTTACGCTGCAGCGCTGACAGGCGAGCAGCAGCAGGGTGAGAACACCGAAAGCGCGAACAGACGGCCCGCACTTTATGCAGCAGCTCTGACATATCAGGGTAATTTTTAACGAATCTCTGCACCACCAAATTCAGCACACGCGCCAGGCAAGGGATGTGCGTCAAACCGGCTAGTCCCAGAGCTGCTAAGAGATTTCTCCCATTATCGCACACCACCAGACTGGGCTTGAGGCTGACTGGCACAAACCACTCATCAGTCTGTTGTTTAAGGCCCGTCCACAGCTCCTGCGCGGTGTGGGGTTTTTCCCCCAAACAGATACGTTTTAAAACTGCCTGCTGTCGTTTACCCCTGGCTGTGCTGAATTTGGTGGTGAAGGTGTTACGCTGACCGGATGAGGAGCTGGTAGAGGAAGAGGAAGCAACAGGAGGCAAATTGAAGCCAAACTGAAGCCCCCTGCAATCCTTGGTGGTGGAAGGACATGTGCCAAACTGCTATCCGCCTCAGGCCCAGCCGCCACTGCATTTACCCAGTGTGCTGTTATGGAGATATAACGGCCCTAACCGTGCTTACTGGTACACATATCCGTAGTGAGGTGCACATTGCCACAGATGGCGTTGCGCAGTGCACACCTGATTTTGTCCTCTACTTGGTTGTGTAGGGAAGGGATGGCTCTCCTGGAAAAGTAGTGGTGGCTGGGCACGACGTACTGTGGGACAGCCACCGCCATAAGGCCTTTAAAACTATCAGTCTCCACCAGACGGAATGACAGCATTTCAAAGGCCAGTAATTTAGGGCTAGGGATCGCGGGTGGGTATAGGGGTACTTCCTCTTCCTCTCTAGCGTTTGGGAGATGGAGAGCTGAATGCTTCCGTGGAACATTGTGGAGATGCTTGGTGACCCAGGTGTTGGTGTTGCTGGCAGATCCTCTGTTTGCAGGTGGCAGGTGGCACTGTCACTCCAGAGGTGGATGAAGAGGCCGAGACTGTAGCACAAGAGGAAGCAGGAGGAGCCAGAAACCTTTCTTGGTTTTTGAGGTGTCTACTCCACTGCAGCTCATGCTTTGCACTTAAATGCCTGGTCATGCAGGTTGTGCTCAGGTTGAGACCGTTTATGCCTCGCTTCAGGCTCCGATTGCACAGCGTGCAAACCACTCGTGTCTTGTCATCAGCACATTGTCTGAAGAACTGCCACGCCAGGGAACACCTTGGAGCTGGCTTTGGTGTGCTCGGTCCCTTGCTGCGGTGGGCAGTAGCAGGTGTACTGTCTAGAGGACATCCGCTCCACTTTTGCACCCTGCTCCCTCTTCTGCTGTGCTGGTGGCTCTGTGCGACCACCGCCTCTTCCTCCGAACTATATAGGTCACTCGCATGACCTTGATTCCATGTGGGGTCGAGGACCTCATCGTCCTCCACATCTTCCACCCAGTCTTCACCCCTGCCTTCTTTGTTGGTCTGCACACTTTCGAAACCCCCAGCAGTTGGCACCTGTGTTTTGTCATCATTCGAGACGTGCTGCGATGTTCCTCCCATGTACTCATCTTGAAAGATAAGTGGTTGGGCATTGGTGCACTCAATCTCTTCCACTTCTGGGGCAGGGCTAGGTGGATGGCCCTGGGAAACCCTGCTAACAGAGTCATTAAAAAGCAGAAGAGACTTCTGCATGACTTGGGGCTCAGACTGCTTGGCTGATTTGCAAGGGAGTGAGGTGAAAGACTGATGGACATCGGCTGCAGGTCTTTCAGCAGGAGACTGGGTGGGAGACAATGTGAAGGAACTGGATCAACTGTCAGCAACCCAATCTACTATCGTCTGTACTTGTTCAGGCCTCAACATTCGTAGAGCCGCATTAGGCTCGACCAAATACCGCTGCAGGTTCTGTCGCCTACTCGCACCTGAGGAAGGGTTTTCACTTGTGCGTGTAGCTGATACAAATCGAACAAGTCCTCTCCCTGCAACAGGAGCTCCACCAGCAGCACCACGACCTGGGCCACGTCCCTTATTTGACGGTCTCCTGATATTTCTCGATTTTAGAATCTTGCCCTAAATGGGTGTTTAATTAATAGTAGAATATTATGACAGTATGTAAAGGGTGCATCTCGCACGGTCTGAACAAGACTAGGCCTTAATTAAAGATTTGTTTGCCCAAAATGGCTGTATTTAAAAAACCTGAATCAAACCCCTGTATTTAATTCCTTAAGGACACATGATGTACCGGTACGGCATGTTTCCCGAGTCTTTAAGGACACATGACGTACCAGTACGTCATGCGTTTAAAACGCGATTGCGGCGGGGGTTAATCGGAACAGGATGCCCGCTGAAATCATTCAAGGGCATCCTGTCGCAACGCCGGGGGGGTCGTATTGGCGATCGCAGCAAACCGCAGGTCAATTCAGACCTGCGGTTTGCAGCGCTTTCTGCAGTTTCTGATCCCCGTGGTCCCTGACCGCGGAGATCAGAAACTTTAAAATGCCGAAATTAAAGATTTTTCACCTCCCCCTGCACTCCTGAATGATTTCATGCCGGCGGGTGGGGGTTGCAGGCGGTGCGGGCGGTGCGGGAGGCTTGCGGTGCGGCAGGCGGGATCGCGATCCCCCGCCTGCCGCCTCTTGAATATTCATTGGCGTCCAGTGGGTATACCAGAGTGTCAGCACATTTCTGACACTCTAGTATAAACGGCTGACATCTGTGCTGTGATGTCAGCCGTTTAACCTTTTCCATACCGAGGTCCGTACGGACCGCTGTATGGAAAAGGTTAACAGTCAGGGAGCTCCCTCCCTCTCCCATCGGGGGGCTGCTGTGCCTTTGCAGCCTCCAGACAGGATGGTGTCACAGAGGGAGGGAGCCCCCCTCCTTCCCCTTCCCCGTCTGCTCAGTTGTGGCACACGGGGAAGGTTCCCATGGCAACAGGACGCCTTCTCAGGCATCCTGCTGTCCATGGTGCTGAACAGATCTGTGCTAAAGGCATAGATCTGTTCAGACAAAGTGTAAGTAAAATACAGTACAATACACTATATAGTGTACTGTACTGTATTATACAGACATCAGACCCACTGGATCTTCAAGAACCAAGTGGGTCTGGGTCAAAAAAATGTAAAAAAAGTGAAAAAAGTAAAGATAAAAAAACACTTATCACTGAATAAAAATTTAAAAAACAAAATACACTACACATATTAGGTATCGCCGCGTCCGGAATGACCTGATCTATAAAACGGTCTTGTTACTTTCCCTGCACGGTGAATACCATAAAAATAAAAAAATAAAAACTATGAGGAAATTGAAATTTTGCCCACCTTACTTCCCAAAAAAGGTTATAAAATTGATCAAAAAAGTCGCATCTATGCCAAAATAGTACCAATCAAACCGTCATCTCATCCCGCAAAAATCATACCATACCCAAGATAATCGCCCAAAAACTGAAAAAACTATTACTATGGAAACACTAAAACATGATTTTTTTTGTTTAAAAAATGAAATCATTGTGTAAAACTTACATAAATAAAAAAAGTATACATATTAGGTATCGCCGCATCCGTATCGACTGGCTCTAAAAAAATTTCACATGACCTAACCCCTCAGGTGAACACCGTAAAAATTTTAAATAAAAACGGTGTAAAAAAAGCAAAAAGTGTAATAGCAAGCGATCAAAAAGTCATATGCACCCCAAAATAGTGCCAATCAAACCGTCATCTCATCCCACAAAAAATGAGACCCTACCTAAGATAATCGGTTAAAAACTGAAAAAACTATGGCTCTCAGACTATGGAGGCACAAAAACATGATTATTTTTGTTTCAAAAATAAAATCATTGTGTAAAACTTACATAAATAAAAAAATTGTATACATATTAGGTATCGCCGCGTCTGTGACAACCTGCTCTATAAAAATATCACATGATGTCAGATGAATGTTGTATGTATCCCGTAATTTCTAAAAGGGGGTAATTTCTAAAAGGGGGTCACTTTTTTGAGTTTCTACTCTAGGGGTGCATCAGGGGGGCTTCAAATGGGACATGGTGTCCAAAAAAACTGTCTAGCAAAATCTGCCCTCCAAAAACCGTATGGCATTCCTTTCCTTCTGCGCCCTGCCGTGTGCCCGTTCAGCAGTTTATGACCACATATGGGGTGTTTCTGTAAAGCTTCATGTAAGCTTCACAAAGTGACTTCAGACCTGAACTGGTCCTTAAAAAGTTGTTTTTTGAAAATTTCTGAGAAATTTCAAGATTTACTTCTAAACTTCTAAGCCTTGTAATGTCCCCCAAAAATAAAATGTCATTCCCAAAATGATCCTAACATGAAGGCATATGGGAAATGTAAAGTAATAACTATTTTTGTAGGTATTAATATGTATTATAGAAGTAGAGAAATTGAAACTTAGAAATTTGCTAATTTTTCAAAATTGTTGGCAAATTTGGTATTTTTTTTATAAATAAAAATGAATTTTTTTTACTCCATTTTACCAGTGTCATGAAGTACAACATGGGACGAAAAAACAATCTCAGAATGGCCTGGATAAGTCAAAGCATTTTAAAGTTATCACCACATAAATTGACACTGGTCAGATTTGAAAAAAAAGGCCTGGTCCTGAAGGTGAAAATGAGCCTGGTTCTTAAGGGGTTAAAGGTTGTATCTCACACGGCCTGACCCACAGTAGGCCTTAATTAAAGATTTGTTTGCCCAAAATGGCTGTATTTCAAATACCTGAATCAAACCCCTGTATTTAAAGGGTGTATCTCACACGGCCTTAACCATACTAGGCCTCAAAGATTTGTTTGCCCAAAATGGCTGTATTTCAAATACCTGAATCAAACCCCTGTATTTAAAGGGTGTATCTCACACGGCCTGACCCACAGTAGGCCTCAATTAAAGATTTGTTTGCCCAAAATGGCTGTATTTCAAATACCTGAATCAAAACCCTGTATTTAAAGGGTGTATCTCACACGGCCTGACACACACTAGGCCTCAATTAAAGATTTGTGCACCAAATGGCGGTATTTCAAATATCTGAATATAACCCCTGTATTTAAAGGGTGTATCTCGCACGCCCTGATCCCCACTAGGACGCTATCGAAGAATTGTGCCCAAAATGGCTTTATTTCAAATAACTGAATAGAAAGACAGTATGTAAAGACGGTATCTCACAATGACATCTGCAGAAAAGGCTGCCAACAATTTTTTTTTGCCCAAACGGGTGTTTGTTTAATTACTGAATTTGACAGCAGTATATAACCCTGTAATTTCACACGTGCTGATGCTGCAAGGCCCGAAAATTGTGTTTTTTGGCAAAAAAGTGTGTTTTTAAAACCCCAGAAAATGATGGCTGTATTTCTAGCTTAAATTGCAGACTGACTAATCCAGATGTTGTAGATTGCAAAAAAAGTGTTTTTTTTGTAACAGAATATGAAAGCAGTATATATTAAACTTGAATTTAACACTTGCAGATCAAAAAAATAGTGGTTTTTGGCAAAAAAGTGTGTTTTTAAAACCCTGAAAATAATGGCTTTATTTAATAATGGCTAAACGGTGATGTGAACGAAGCCTTATTAGTGATGAGCGGCAGGTCCCATATTTGAATTTGCAATATTTTGTGAATATTCGCTATAATATTTGTTTCATATTTGCGAATATTTGTATTCGAGATTATTTTCGCGATTGTGATTAATCTAAATTGTAAAAATCACGTGATGCGAAGTTGATCAAAAAGAATATATAGCAGTAAATATACATGCTATATATTTGTTTTAAGAATATTCGTCATATTCTAAAACAAGAATATATAGCAATATAGCAAATATTCGAGAAAATACAAACAAAGCAATTTAGCTAAGCTAATATATTGCTATAATATATTTTTTTAATAGTGTACATTTTTTCAAAATCTGAAGTTCAGAAGAGAAAAAAAAAATAAGACTATAAAAAAAGATTATAGCACTATATTAGCTAAATTGCTCTATATTTGTATTTTGTGAATATTCGCTATATTGCTATATATTCTTGTTTTAGAATATTATGAATATTCTAAAAAACAAATCTATATATGAAAAAAAGTTTATAGCACTATATTAGCTAATTTGCAGTCTATATGTGTATTTTACGAATATTTGCTATATTGCTATATATTCTTGTTTTAAAATTTGAAGAATATTCAAAAAAACTAAGTTATAGCAATATAGCGAATATACGTAACATACACATATAGACTGCAATTTAGCTAATATAATGCTATAACCTTTTTTTTTTTCAAGGTTGTAATTTATCTTCAAATCTGAAGTTCATAAGAGAAAATAAATTACGACTATGAAAAAACATTTATAGCATTATATTTAGGGATGAGCGAACCCGAACTGTATAGTTCGGGTTCGTACCGAATTTTGGGGTGTCCGTGACACGGACCCGAACCCGAACCCGAACATTTTCGTAAAAGTCCGGGTTCGGGTTCGGTGTTCGCCGCTTTCTTGGCGCTTTTTGAAAGGCTGCAAAGCAACCAATCAACAAGCGTCATACTACTTGGCCCAAGAGGCCATCACAGCCATGCCTACTATTGGCATGGCTGTGATTGGCCAGTGCACCATGTGACCCAGCCTCTATTTAAGCTGGAGTCACGTAGCGCCGCACGTCACTCTGCTATGATCAGTATAGAGAGAGGTTGCAGCTGCGACGTTAGGGCTAGATTAGGCAGATTAACTCCTCCAAAAGACTTCATTCTGTGATCGATCTGCAGCTGTGGATCATTGAAGTGCTATTATTGACTTGCTCACTTTTTTGAGGCTGCCCAGAGCGTTTTTAGATCACTTTTTTTCTGGGGTGATCGGTGGCCATTTTGTGACTTGTGGTGCGCCAGCACGAGCTATCACCAAGTGTATTTAGCCATCGATAGTGTGGTTATTTTGTGCTATATCCTACATCAGCTGCAGGCTGAGCCTGTGTCACCGAAGTGCATTTAACCATCAACAGTCTGGTTATTTTTTGGCCATATACTACATCAGCTGCAGGCTGAGCCTGTGTCACCCAAGTGCATTTAACCATCAACAGTCTGATTATTTTTTGGCCATATACTACATCAGCTGCAGGCTGACCCTGTGTCACCCAAGTGCATTTAACCATCAACAGTGTGGTTATTTTTTGGCCATATATTACATCAGGGGCAAGTTGAGCCTGTCACCCAGCGCCTAAAAAATAGACCTGACATTTCTATTCAACCAAATCTGCACAGTTTTAGCTGGTCAAGTTATTTGTAGTGACCGTAAAAGCAGACTTTTTGTTCTGGGTTGAAAAAGCATTCCCAAATTTGCATTCTCAAAATAACTAGTTTGTGGTATTTGAGGCCTACTTGAAATCTATCCCAAAAAGAAAAACTTACATTGAAGGTATTGATAGTGTCATTCAGAAAAACCTAAGACACACGCTAGCGTGCTGATAGAAGTGTCATTCTGTGATTAAACCTATAACTGTCACACAGCGCAAAAAAAAACAGGTCTCACATCTCTATTCAACCAAATCTGCAGTTTTAGCTGGTCAAGTTATTTGTAGTGACCGTAAAAGCAGACTTTTTGTTCTGGGTTGAAAAAGCATTCCCAAATTTGCCATTCTGAAAATAACTAGTTTGTGGTATTTGAGGCCTACTTGAAATCTATCCCAAAAAGAAAATCTTACATTGAAGGTATTGATAGTGTCATTCAGAAAAACCTAAGACACACGCTAGCGTGCTGATAGAAGTGTCATTCTGTGATTAAACCTATAACTGTCACACAGCGCAAAAAAAAAACAGGTCTCACATCTCTATTCAACCAAATCTGCACAGTTTTAGCTGGTCAAGTTATTTGTAGTGACCGTAAAAGCAGACTTTTTGTTCTGGGTTGAAAAAGCATTCCCAAATTTGCCATTCTGAAAATAACTAGTTTGTTGTATTTGAGGCCTACTTGAAATCTATCCCAAAAA
Organism: Bufo bufo; assembly: GCF_905171765.1. Taxonomy (NCBI): domain Eukaryota; kingdom Metazoa; phylum Chordata; class Amphibia; order Anura; family Bufonidae; genus Bufo; species Bufo bufo. The sequence continues at coordinate 76,153,239 of NC_053391.1, read as the reverse complement.
GAAAATCTTACATTGAAGGTATTGATAGTGTCATTCAGAAAAACCTAAGACACACGCTAGCGTGCTGATAGAAGTGTCATTCTGTGATTAAACCTATAACTGTCACACAGCGCAAAAAAAAAACAGGTCTCACATCTCTATTCAACCAAATCTGCACAGTTTTAGCTGGTCAAGTTATTTGTAGTGACCGTAAAAGCAGACTTTTTGTTCTGGCTTGAAAAAGCATTCCCAAATTTGCCATTCTCAAAATTGTGGTGAACAGGAACAATGAGGAAAACATCTAATAAGGGACGCGGACGCGGACGTGGACATGGTCGTGGTGGTGTTAGTGGACCCTCTGGTGCTGGGAGAGGACGTGGCCGTTCTGCCACAGCCACACGTCCTAGTGAACCAACTACCTCAGGTCCCAGTAGCCAGCAGAATTTACAGCGATATTTGGTGGGGCCCAATGCCATTCTAAGGATGGTAAGGCCTGAGCAGGTACAGGCATTAGTCAATTGGGTGGCCGACAGTGGATCCAGCACTTTCACATTATCTCCCACCCAGTCTTCTGCAGAAAGCGCACAGATGGCGCATGAAAACCAAGCCCATCGGTCTGTCACATCACCCCCATGCATATCAGGGAAACTATCTGAGCCTCAAGTTATGCAGCAGTCTCTTATGCTGTTTGAAGACTCTGCTGCCAGGGTTTCCCAAGGGCATCCACCTAGCACTTCCCCAGGGGTGGAAGAGATAGAATGCACTAACGCACAACCACTTATTTTTCCTGATGATGAGGACATGGGAATACCACCTCAGCACGTCTCTGATGATGACGAAACACAGGTGCCAACTGCTGCGTCTTTCTGCAGTGTGCAGACTGAACAGGAGGTCAGGGATCAAGACTGGGTGGAAGACGATGCAGGGGACGATGAGGTCCTAGACCCCACATGGAATGAAGGTTGTGCCACTGACTTTCACAGTTCGGAGGAAGAGGCAGTGGTGAGACCGAGCCAACAGCGTAGCAAAAGAGGGAGCAGTGGGCAAAATCAGAACACCCGCCGCCAAGAGACTCCGCCTGCTACTGACCGCCGCCATCTGGGACCGAGCACCCCAAAGGCAGCTTCAAGGAGTTCCCTGGCATGGCACTTCTTCAAACAATGTGCTGACGACAAGACCCGAGTGGTTTGCACGCTGTGCCATCAGAGCCTGAAGCGAGGCATTAACGTTCTGAACCTTAGCACAACATGCATGACCAGGCACCTGCATGCAAAGCATGAACTGCAGTGGAGTAAACACCTTAAAAACAAGGAAGTCACTCAGGCTCCCCCTGCTACCTTTTCTGCTGCTGCCGCCTCGGCCTCTTCTGCTGCTGCTGCCGCCGCCTCGGCCTCTTCCTCCGCCTCTGGAGGAACGTTGGCACCTGCCGCCCAGCAAACATGGGATGTACCACCAACACCACCACCTGCGTCACCAAGCATCTCAACCATGTCACACGGCAGCGTTCAGCTCTCCATCTCACAAACATTTGAAAGAAAGCGTAAATTCTCACCTAGCCACCCTCGATCCCTGGCCCTGAATGCCAGCATTTCTAAACTACTGGCCTATGAAATGCTGTCATTTAGGCTGGTGGACACACACAGCTTCAAACAGCTCATGTCACTTGCTGTCCCACAGTATGTTGTTCCCAGCCGCCACTACTTCTCCAAGAGAGCCGTGCCTTCCCTGCACAAACAAGTGTCCGATAAAATCAAGTGTGCACTGCGCAACGCCATCTGTGGCAAGGTCCACCTAACCACAGATACGTGGACCAGTAAGCACGGCCAGGGACGCTATATCTCCCTAACTGCACACTGGGTAAATGTAGTGGCGGCTGGGCTCCAGGCGGAGAGCTATTTGGCGCACGTCCTTCCGCCGCCAAGGATCGCAGGGCAACATTCTTTGCCTCCTGTCTCCTCCTCCTCCTACTCAGCTTCCTCCTCCTCTTCTTCCACCTGCTCATCCAGTCAGCCACACACCTTCACAACCAACTTCAGCACAGCACAGGGTAAACGTCAGCAGGCCATTCTGAAACTCATATGTTTGGGGGACAGGCCCCACACCGCACAGGAGTTGTGGCGGGGTATAAAACAACAGACGGACGAGTGGTTGCTGCCGGTGAGCCTCAAGCCCGGCCTGGTGGTGTGCGATAATGGGCGAAATCTCGTTGCAGCTCTGGGACTAGCCGGTTTGACGCACATCCCTTGCCTGGCGCATGTGCTGAATTTGGTGGTGCAGAAGTTCATTCGCAACTACCCCGACATGTCAGAGCTGCTGCATAAAGTGCGGGCCGTCTGTTCACGCTTCCGGCGTTCACACCCTGCCGCTGCTCGCCTGTCTGCGCTACAGCGTAACTTCGGCCTTCCCGCTCACCGCCTCATATGCGACGTGCCCACCAGGTAGAACACCACCTTGCATATGCTGGACAGACTGTGTGAGCAGCAGCAGGCCATAGTGGAGTTTCAGCTGCAGCACGCACGGGTCAGTCGCACTGTGGATCAGGCCACTTCACCACCAATGACTGGGCCTCCATGCGAGACCTGTGTGCCCTGTTGCGCTGTTTCGAGTACTCCACCAACATGGCCAGTGGCGATGACGCCGTTATCAGCGTTACAATACCACTTCTATGTCTCCTTGAGAAAACACTTAGGGCGATGATGGAAGAGGAGGTGGCCCAGGAGGAAGATGAGGAAGAGGGGTCATTTTTAGCACTTTCAGGCCAGTCTATTTGAAGTGACTCAGAGGGAGGTTTTTTGCAACACCAGAGGCCAGGTACAAATGTGGCCAGACAGGGCCCACTACTGGAGGATGAGGAGGACGAGGATGAGGAGGAGGTGGAGGAGGATGAGGATGAAGCATGTTCACAGCGGGGTGGCACCCAAAGCAGCTCGGGCCCATCACTGGTGCGTGGCTGGGGGGAAACACAGGACGATGACGATACGCCTCCCACAGAGGACAGCTTGTCCTTACCTCTGGGCAGCCTGGCACACATGAGCGACTACATGCTGCAGTGCCTGCGCAACGACAGCAGAGTTGCCCACATTTTAACGTGTGCGGACTACTGGGTTGCCACCCTGCTGGATCCCCGGTACAAAGACAATGTGCCCACCTTACTTCCTACACTGGAGCGTGATAGGAAGATGCGCGAGTACAAGCGCACGTTGGTAGACGCGCTACTGAGAGCATTCCCAAATGTCACAGGGGAACCAGTGGAAGCCCAAGGCGAAGGCAGAGGAGGAGCAAGAGGTCGCCAACGCAGCTATGTCACGCCCAGCTCCTCTGAGGGCAGGGTTAGCATGGCAGAGATGTGGAAAAGTTTTGTCAACACGCCACAGCTAAGTGCACCACCATCTGATACGGAACGTGTTAGCAGGAGGCAACATTTCACTAACATGGTGGAACAGTACCTGTGCACACCCCTCCACGTACTGACTGATGGTTCGGCCCCATTCAACTTCTGGGTCTCCAAATTGTCCACGTGGCCAGAGCTAGCCTTTTATGCCTTGGAGGTGCTGGCCTGCCCGGCGGCCAGCGTTTTGTCTGAACGTGTATTCAGCACGGCAGGGGGCGTCATTACAGACAAACGCAGCCGCCTGTCTACAGCCAATGTGGACAAGCTGACGTTCATAAAAATTAACCAGGCATGGATCCCACAGGACCTGTCCATCCCTTGTGCAGATTAGATATTAATAACCTCCCCTTAACAATATATTATTCTACTCCAGGGTACTTCCTCATTCAATACTATTTTTAATTTCATTTTACCATTATATTGCGGGGCAACCCAAAGTTGAATGAACCTCTCCTCTGTCTGGGTGCCGGGGCCTAAATGTGTGACAGTGGCCTGTTCCAGTGGTGGGTGACGTGAAGCCTGATTCTCTGCTATGACATGAATACAGATTCTGCGCTGACATAAGGCCAGATTCTCTGTTACGGGACCGCTCTCCTCTGCCTGGGTGCCTGGGCCTAAATGTGTGACAGTGGCCTGTTCCAGTGGTGGCTGACGTGAAGCCTGATTCTCTGCTATGACATGAAGACAGATTCTGCGCTGACATAAGGCCAGATTCTCTGTTACGGGACCGCTCTCCTCTGTCTGGGTGCCGGGGCCTAAATGTGTGACAGTGGCCTGTTCCAGTGGTGGGTGACGTGAAGCCTGATTCTCTGCTATGACATGAATACAGATTCTGTGCTGACATAAGGCCAGATTCTCTGTTACGGGACCTCTCTCCTCTGCCTGGGTGCCTGGGCCTAAATGTGTGACGGTGGCCTGTTCCAGTGGTGGGTGACGTGAAGCCTGATTCTCTGCTATGACATGAAGATAGATTCTCCGCTGACATAAGGCCAGATTCTCTGTTACGGGACCGCTCTCCTCTGTCTGGGTGCCGGGGCCTAAATGTGTGACAGTGGCCTGTTCCAGTGGTGGGTGACGTGAAGCCTGATTCTCTGCTATGACATGAATACAGATTCTGTGCTGACATAAGGCCAGATTCTCTGTTACGGGACCTCTCTCCTCTGCCTGGGTGCCTGGGCCTAAATGTGTGACAGTGGCCTGTTCCAGTGGTGGGTGACGTGAAGCCTGATTCTCTGCTATGACATGAATACAGATTCTGCGCTGACATAAGGCCAGATTCTCTGTTACGGGACCTCTCTCCTCTGCCTGGGTGCCTGGGCCTAAATGTGTGACAGTGGCCTGTTCCAGTGGTGACTGACGTGAAGCCTGATTCTCTGCTATGACATGAAGACAAATTCTGCGCTGACATAAGGCCAGATTCTCTGTTACGGGACCGCTCTCCTCTGTCTGGGTGCCGGGGCCTAAATGTGTGACAGTGGCCTGTTCCAGTGGTGGGTGACGTGAAGCCTGATTCTCTGCTCTGACATGAATACAGATTCTGTGCTGACATAAGGCCAGATTCTCTGTTACGGGATCTCTCTCCTCTGCCTGGGTGCCTGGGCCTAAATGTGTGACAGTGGCCTGTTCCAGTGGTGGCTGACGTGAAGCCTGATTCTCTGCTATGACATGAAGACAGATTCTGCGCTGACATAAGGCCAGATTCTCTGTTACGGGACCGCTCTCCTCTGTCTGGGTGCCGGGGCCTAAATGTGTGACAGTGGCCTGTTCCAGTGGTGGGTGACGTGAAGCCTGATTCTCTGCTATGACATGAATACAGATTCTGTGCTGACATAAGGCCAGATTCTCTGTTACGGGACCTCTCTCCTCTGCCTGGGTGCCTGGGCCTAAATGTGTGACAGTGGCCTGTTCCAGTGGTGGGTGACGTGAAGCCTGATTCTCTGCTATGACATGAAGATAGATTCTCCGCTGACATAAGGCCAGATTCTCTGTTACGGGACCGCTCTCCTCTGTCTGGGTGCCGGGGCCTAAATGTGTGACAGTGGCCTGTTCCAGTGGTGGGTGACGTGAAGCCTGATTCTCTGCTATGACATGAATACAGATTCTGTGCTGACATAAGGCCAGATTCTCTGTTACGGGACCTCTCTCCTCTGCCTGGGTGCCTGGGCCTAAATGTGTGACAGTGGCCTGTTCCAGTGGTGGGTGACGTGAAGCCTGATTCTCTGCTATGACATGAATACAGATTCTGCGCTGACATAAGGCCAGATTCTCTGTTACGGGACCTCTCTCCTCTGCCTCTGCCTGGGCCTAAATGTGTGACAGTGGCCTGTTCCAGTGGTGACTGACGTGAAGCCTGATTCTCTGCTATGACATGAAGACAGATTCTGCGCTGACATAAGGCCAGATTCTCTGTTACGGGACCGCTCTCCTCTGTCTGGGTGCCGGGGCCTAAATGTGTGACAGTGGCCTGTTCCAGTGGTGGGTGACGTGAAGCCTGATTCTCTGCTATGACATGAATACAGATTCTGCGCTGACATAAGGCCAGATTCTCTGTTACGGGACCTCTCTCCTCTGCCTGGGTGCCTGGGCCTAAATGTGTGACAGTGGCCTGTTCCAGTGGTGACTGACGTGAAGCCTGATTCTCTGCTATGACATGAAGACAGATTCTGCGCTGACATAAGGCCAGATTCTCTGTTACGGGAACGCTCTCCTCTGTCTGGGTGCCGGGGCCTAAATGTGTGACAGTGGCCTGTTCCAGTGGTGGGTGACGTGAAGCCTGATTCTCTGCTATGACATGAATACAGATTCTGTGCTGACATAAGGCCAGATTCTCTGTTACGGGACCTCTCTCCTCTGCCTGGGTGCCTGGGCCTAAATGTGTGACAGTGGCCTGTTCCAGTGGTGGCTGACGTGAAGCCTGATTCTCTGCTATGACATGAAGACAGATTCTGCGCTGACATAAGGCCAGATTCTCTGTTACGGGACCGCTCTCCTCTGTTGTCTGGGTGCCGGGGCCTAAATGTGTGACAGTGGCCTGTTCCAGTGGTGGGTGACGTGAAGCCTGATTCTCTGCTATGACATGAATACAGATTCTGTGCTGACATAAGGCCAGATTCTCTGTTACGGGACCGCTCTCCTCTGCCTGGGTGCCTGGGCCTAAATGTGTGACAGTGGCCTGTTCCAGTGGTGGGTGACGTGAAGCCTGATTCTCTGCTATGACATGAATACAGATTCTGCGCTGACATAAGGCCAGATTCTCTGTTATGGGACCTCTCTCCTCTGCCTGGGTGCCTGGGCCTAAATGTGTGACAGTGGCCTGTTCCAGTGGTGGTTGACGTGAAGCCTGATTCTCTGCTATGACATGAATACAGATTCTGCGCTGACATAAGGCCAGATTCTCTGTTACGGGACCGCTCTCCTCTGTCTGGGTGCCGGGGCCTAAATGTGTGACAGTGGCCTGTTCCAGTGGTGGGTGACGTGAAGCCTTATTCTCTGCTATGACATGAATACAGATTCTGCGCTGACATAAGGCCAGATTCTCTGTTACGGGACCTCTCTCCTCTGCCTGGGTGCCTGGGCCTAAATATGTGACAGTGGCCTGTTCCAGTGGTGGGTGACGTGAAGCTTGATTCTCTGCTATGACATGAATACAGATTCTGCGCTGACATAAGGCCAATTTCTCTGTTACGGGACCGCTCTCCTCTGTCTGGGTGCCGGGGCCTAAATGTGTGACAGTGGCCTGTTCCAGTGGTGGGTGACGTGAAGCCTGATTCTCTGCTATGACATGAAGACAGATTCTGCGCTGACATAAGGCCAGATTCTCTGTTACGGGACCTCTCTCCTCTGCCTGGGTGCCTGGGCCTAAATGTGTGACAGTGGCCTGTTCCAGTGGTGGGTGACGTGAAGCCTGATTCTCTGCTATGACATGAAGACAGATTCTGTGCTGACATAAGGCCAGATTCTCTGTTACGGGACCGCTCTCCTCTGTCTGGGTGCCGGGGCCTAAATGTGTGACAGTGGCCTGTTCCAGTGGTGGGTGACGTGAAGCCTGATTCTCTGCTATGACATGAAGACAGATTCTGCGCTGACATAAGGCCAGATTCTCTGTTACGGGACCGCTCTCCTCTGTCTGGGTGCCTGGGCCTAAATGTGTGACAGTGGCCTGTTCCAGTGGTGGGTGACGTGAAGCCTGATTCTCTGCTATGACATGAAGACTGATTCTGCGCTGACATGAAACCAGATTCTCTGCTATGGCATGAAGAGACTGATTCTCTGCTGACATGAAGCCAGATTCTTTGCTATGGCATGAAGAGATTGATTCTCTGCTGACGTGAAGCCAGATTCTCTGCTATGGGACCTCTGTCCAATTGATATTGGTTCATTTTTATTTTTTTAATTTTAATTTTAATTCATTTCCCTATCCACATTTGTTTGCAGGTGATTTACCTACATGTTGCTGCCTTTTGCAGCCCTCTAGCTCTTTCCTGGGCTGTTTTACAGCCTTTTTAGTGCCCAAAAGTTCGGGTCCCCATTGACTTCAATGGTGTTCGGGTTCGGGACGAAGTTCGGTTCGGGTTCGGATCCCGAACCCGAACATTTACGGGAAGTTCGGCCGAACTTCTCGAACCCGAACATCCAGGTGTTCGCTCAACTCTAATTATATTACTTAAATTGCAGTCTATATGTGTATTTTACGAATATTCGCTATATTGCTATATATTCTTGTTTTAGAATATGACGAATCGTTATTTAGAATATTCATATATTTTTTTTTCAATGTGTAGTGTTATTCCACTTTGGCATACTCCTCCCCGACAAGTGTCCCCGTCACCATGGAAACGCCTGTGGGTTAGAATATACCATCGGATCTGAGTTTTCACGATTTTTGGGAAAACTCAGATGCGATGGTATTTTCTAACCCACAGGCGCTCCAATGGTGACGGGGGGATGCTTGTCGGGGAGGAGTATGCCGAAGTAGAATAACAGTGCACATTGAAAATAAAAAAAACGGAATATGCAAAATAATGAATATATTTGCTATATATTCATATTTTTGAATATTCATCATTTTCTTTCTATATGAAAACATGATTCCTTCCTGCTTAAGTTGCTTGTGGACCAATGACTCATTGACCCACAAGAAAGAAGCAGGGAGGAATCATGTTTTCAGATGTAAAAAAAATGATGAATATTCAATTTAGCGAATACATAGCACCATATAAGAAATATTCGCGAAGTTGCGATATTCGTAAAAAATATTCGCTATTCGAATATTCGCGCTCAACACTAATTGTTATGTTTTTGTGTAATTTTAACCAATAAGGTTACAGTAAGGCCCCTTTAGTCAAGGGTTATGGTAATGGTGGAGTATATGGCCTACACATAACTCAGGAGGATCAGGACTGACATCATCAGCAGCAGGTACCAATGTAGTAGAGTTAACACTCATGCTTTCTGAGATTTTTGAGATGTGTTATCTAAACTAAGCAAACACCTTTGCTTTTCAATGGCTTTTGTTTTAAGATAACACAATGATTAAGAAATTTGAAATAAGAATTTGAGTGCTAACCCTGCTGCATCTGTACATGGTAACAGTTGATTATATGCCCTACACATAACTCTGCAGGATCAGGACAGACAGCAGCAGCATGTACATGGTAACGGTGGAGTATAAGACCTACACATAACTCTTCAGCATCAGGGCAGACAACATCAGCAGGTACAAGGTAATGGTGAAGTATCAGACCTACACAAAGCTCAGCAGGATCAGGACAGACAGCAGCAGGTAATGGTAATGGTAACACTTTGGTTTCCTGGAAGCTGCTTGGCGGGTCATGGGAATAAGGTCGCTGGATCGCCTGTCGTATTGTCTTCGAACCTTCGACTTTCGTTGTTGATTAATGAAAACATTCTTTGCAAGTGCTTTCACTGTGGTTCGTCTTGCGCCTGTCCATGAATTTCACCTCTAGCGGCGCAATACGGATGCCACCGGCCGTAAATATACAGGAAAGAATGTTTCCTAACAATTTTTCCTCTAAAATCAATTTTTTGGCGTATTATTGTCAGTCTGGAAAAGTGCATACTAATCGGACAACATCGTTCCCAGCAGCGACCTGGGAGTCCAAGATGCATCCAGACATCCTCTCCATGCTGTTCCTGAACCATTTCGATGGTGTTTCCATCAATTTCTGACCTTTTTTCTATGAATCAGGCAATGAATTCCATTATACTTGGGTGCTCGGTCGAGCACCCGAACATCCCGATGTGTTCGGCCGGAGCACTACGGTGCTCGATCAACACTAGTAGACACCTCTGACAGCAGCAGGTTCTTTGTTTGCAGCAGGAATGTGTTCCATGGAATAGGCCCCCACCAGACCGGGGCAACACCAAAAATAAACTTAGACACCTCTGACAGCAGCGGGCTGTTCGTCTACAGCATGAATGTGCTCCAATGCATACCAAAGTCAATATTTTCCTTTGCCAATTTTTTTTCCAAAAGAATTTTAAGTTTTTAAAGCCCACAATAAATTAGTACGAAATTAGATTCACCCCACCTGCCGCGCTGAATGTCCACTCAGATAGTACGCTGGAGAAAGGGCAAGACAGTACCTCTAGTGCATACTGAGCGAGTTCACAGCAGGTGTCCAGTCTGGCAACCCAATACTACATGGGGTCGTCGATTCTCATGCTGTTGGAAGCACTGACGGACCCCATGTAGTCTTCCACCATGCGGCCAGCCGCTGGTGGTGACTGCTACTGCTACTGTGTCGCGCAGTCTGGTAGAATTGCCTCATCTCACCCATAAAATCAACTACACGGCTGGAGCTGCTGGGGCCAGCCACCTGCTGGGTGAGATGAGCATGGAGAACTGGAGTGTGAGGCAGAGGGTTGGCCTCCTCCAGTTGGCGGAGCAGACAGGCCCGAGCTTATTCATACGGGCATCCCACCGGCTGGCTGGGATGAACTGCTTCAGTTTCTCCTTGCAGCAAGGGTCTAAAAGGGTGGCCAACCAAAACTCATCCCTTTCCTTTATTTTCCTGATCTGGGGGACCCTCTGGAGGCTGTGCAGCATGTGGGCAGCCATGAGGAAGAGGTCAGCCCGCTGTGACTCTTCTTGGCTGCCAGGGACCATGACCTCTTGGTTCTCCTGCTGCTGCCTCTGGGAGTTGCCCCACCCCGGACTAACGGTGCCCACAGCACCGGCTCTCCCTCCTGACCAGGCCCAGACTCCTGGACATCATCAACCTCCTCAAAAAATTATTTCTCCTACTCCTCGTCTGGGCCTGGTTTTGGTGGAGCAGTGTTGCCTCTTTTTTCTCCACCAAGGCACTCTCCCCAGCATCAGGCAGGTGTTCTAGTGTCCTGTCCAGCAGGAACACTATGGGGAGCACGCCATTGAGGCCGACATGCTCCCCGCTGACCAGCTTGGTTGCCTGCTCGAATGGGGCCAACACATGGCAGACCTGGTATATCTGCCCCCACTCCGCATTGGTGATGTAGGGGAGTGGGTGTGATGGCCCGGAAGTGCCAAGGTCCAGCAGGTACTAATTCACCGCCCGTCGCTGCTCCCACAACCTCTCCAGCATGTGGATGGTGGAGTTCCACCACGTCACACTGTCCACAATCAGCCTGTGAGGTGGCAGGCTGTTGTCCTGCTGTAGTTTGGACAGGGACACGGTGGCAATTGGGGAGCATCGGAAGTGGCTGGCAATCTTCCGTACCCTTTGCACAATGTCACTCAATCTTGGGTATGTGCTTTGGAACTTCTGTACCACAAGGTTGAGGACATGTGCCATGCAGGGCACATGAGTGAGACTGCCAGCATGGAGGGCGGCCAGGAGGTTGCTGCCTGTAGCCTTCGGGGTGTCATCCACTTCTGGACCTAAGTCTGGAGAGCAGCCAGAACATTAGGTCCAGTGTGTCTCCATTCCCCTAAGCTAACAAGCTGGAGCACGGTCTGGCAGTGGACGTGCCTCACACTTGTTTAGCTATGGGGATGCTTGCTGGGGGGCTCAGCAGCGGTGGAGACAGTGGCTTGAGGGAGAGCAGCAGTTCTCCCCTGGACACCCCTGGGCGGCACCACAAACTGAGATACCGCCACATCTGATGATCCCTCCTCAGCTCCTTGGAGGGACACCCAATGGGCTGTAAAGCTGATGTATAATCCCTGCCCATGTCTTCTGGTACAGGCATCCATTGTGAGATGCACCCTGTCACTGACAGCGTGATCCACCGACAGTGATACATTCTGCACAATGTGCTGGTGTAGGGCAGGGATGCCGGTCCTGGCAAAGAAACGGTGGCTGGGGGGACGCCATCTGGGTTGGGCCTGCTCTAACATCTGCCGGAATGGATTGTAGTCCCCAATATCGAAGGGCAGCAGATGTTGGGCGATAACCCTTGCCAGGAGCCCATTGAGTGAATGCACGCGTCGGTCCCCGGGGGCGTAGGCTGCGGTGCGTTCAAATGCCTCGGTGACCGAGGGCTGGCGCCGGACGGCAGTGAAGGTGAAAGAGGAGGGGGCAAAGGAGGTCTGGCTGCCGATACCAGTACATCTAAAAGAGGGAGTGGGTGAGTAGGAATGCATTATTGGAATGGGGTGGGGTGGCTGCAGGACAGTTGCAAAAGCTGCTGTCCCATGCGCACTGCTGCTGACGCTGCTGCGACCACCCTGCATCAGGTCCCACTCCCGTCAGTGGTTGTCTCTCAGGTGCTGGGTAAGAGCAGTGGTACCCAGCCGGGCAAAAGACCTCCCTCTCCTCACACTGGCATGGCACAGCTGACAGATAGCAATTGTCTGATCGTCTGATGCCAGGGTGAAGTAAGCCCAAACAAGTGACTTACGCACAGACCTCCTGTCAGATGGGGGGGTGCTGGCTTGTGCCTGTTCGGGCTCGGTGCGCATAGGTGGAGCCGGCACCTGCTGCCACCTCCTGCTGCCATTACCAGTGAAGCCCTTGCTACTGGGCTCCCTGGTGACCTGGCACACCATTTGCTTGGGTGCCTACCTTCTCATCAGTGCTGCTGTCACCTGACAAGGGAGGTGGCACCCATTCTAAGTCACCCTCCTCTTCATCCCCTGTAATGTCAGACCCAAGGTCAACCAGTGGTTGACTGAGGGGAACAGCAGATGTGGAGCCCCTGATCTGGCTCTGCTGTCCCCTCACTGACTCCTGGGTATGACTAGGTGCGGGGGTTCTGTGGATGAGTACAGCTACACTGGTCACTCACTAACCTACACTATCTAACACTAACTATCTGGATTATATAGATGAGGTATCAGATGTAATATGACACAGGAATTCAGCAAAGCACAAATATCACACTCCTCTCTCTGTCACAACTGCATCAAACAGCACAAAATGGCTGCTGGGGAGATTCTTATATAGTAAGAGATAGGCAACATTCCTATTGGTTGCTAGGGATGTTGCTAAGCTCTAACAAAGATATTGCAGCCTTCTCATTGGCCCACAAGCTAGAAGCAGGGAGGGAAGAGGTGTCTGGGTAAAAAAAATAAAAAATATTCGTGATTTCGAATATATAGCGCTATATTCTAAATATTTGCGAATTCTCGAAGTTGCAATATTCACGATTAATATTCGTGATACGAATATTCGAGAGCAACACTATCAAAAATTTGATGCCAAATTTTTTTTAAAATGTGGTTTGATCCGAAATTATTTGCAGCGAATTACGTTAAAAACAGGCTATTTCCTGACTGCATAGAGCCTTATTAGGGTGTAGAACACCACAGATTATTTTGCCCTTCCTCTGCTCCGTCAGAACAATAACCCCCAAAAAACGGATCCTGTCTGTTGAGCATCCGCTTTCACTCGGTCAGCATTTGGTCAGTAATCCATTAGTATTGCTAATGCCCAAAAAAAACAGGAGTGGATCCAAAATAGAGATAACCGAGTTAACTATTCAAGAGACACTCGGTTGCAGGTCAAGACATGACACCGGGAGCTCAGGCCTCTTGCTGCAGCACCTGCTGCCTTGCCCTTTTACTGTGCTGCAACCTCTGTCTGCGCCAGAAACATTTAGGCCTTTGCCACTCCCCTGTGCAGGGCCTGACACTTCTCTGTCTGACATACTGTTACACTACACACTACACTACACAAAAAGCTTTTCAACAGATAAGTGCAACGCTGAACGGCAAATATATTTTTATTTCGCCACTTATACACGGCAAAAACGACTTTATAACATATTACTGCACCGCACAAGGGCACATTTTTTCTTGTAATAAACCTTGTTAATGGCTGTATCAAACAGCACTTGCACACCAATAACAAGAACGGTTTGCTAGAATTACAGAGCTGTATAATGGCAATTTGGATCCCCAGTCAGTGCAGCAAAGTGTAACAGGATTGTTCCTATTGCCCAGTCTGTAACCTCCCCTACTGAACCCTGTTCTACACAAATGCTGTGGAACGATTCCTCCCTATCCTTTCCCTGCAGTTATAAATAGTTTTTTCACCACAATCAAGTCTTTCCTATTACTGTCCCTAGCGCTTGCAGACGTCTCTCTCTGCACTGGTAAATGGCAGAATCTAAGATGGCTGCCGATATTTATGCAGTACGCAGCCCTGCAGGGTATTGCGATGGTGAGGTCACGGTTACTAGGCAATCGAGGGTTGCTCTTGGTTACTCACAGTTTATAGGAAGACCCTGGGCAGGCGTACAGCAGTGATGGAGAGGCTGGCACAGAAGTCCTCTGGGGCACTCTCAATGTATAGGTACCAGGCCGGTGGTAGATGAGTTGCCCTGGGTGTTGCAGGTTTAATGTGTCGGTGGCAAGTTCCCTTTAAGTTTGTGACGCCAGTGCCGGTAACGGTGGCACACCGATTTATAATAGGAATAATTGAGGAACACGATGTTGTGGTGAACCAAAACTTCCTTTTACTGGAAACAATCAACTATTTACAGTCTTTTGTTCAGTTCCATAGGTCAGCAGCAGTCACAAGCAGGCTTATACAAATGGCAGGCACAATGTTCTTGCAAGATACTCAGAGGGTTAACACACTTACAGATCAGGCTGCACTTTTCCTCAGAAATCCTGTCTGTCTTTATCCCAAGGCCCGATTGAATTCCACTTCGTCAGCTTTGATTCGCTCATCTCTAATGAACAGTATAAACTTGAGATTTTTGGGGAAAAAAAGTCTGTCTGTACATGCACAAAAAATTTAAAAATGTGTGCAGGCACTGAGGGATTTTTTGTGATGGCAGTGCATCACATTAACAACTCCAGCTACCCTCATTGTAAAACACACACAGAACAGTGTCCCTATGCTCTCCCTCTCTACTCATCTACCCCCAATCTACCTATTTATGTCCCTAAACTATCCCTGCAGCATCCTAACATGGCTAGCTTGAGTCTGTAATTGGTGTTTAGCAGTGCAGCCAAACACACGGCACACACGTCCTCTCATATTGCTGGCTGAGTGCACAATGGCTAGCAAAGAGCCTGAAGGACCAGCCGAAATTGTGCCCATTGGCAGACTGCCTGCAAAGCATTGTGGGCAAACTTGACAGCCAGAGCCCCTCCTAGGGTCATGTGATCCTCTGTCTTCATTCTCCCTGGCATGATAACAGTAAAATGGCACTTATAGTTTTCCATGATTTGTCTAAAGCAAATTGCCAAAACTTTGGATTTACAGTATTTGGCAGAAGAATGTGTGTAAAATAATTTAGAATTGTTTTAATCATCTTTACAGAAAAAAAATACTTGTAGCAGATTTATGAAGTGAGCACTGTGATGTTTACGTTTGTTGAAGCACAAGGACAATCGCATTGTGTAACTAGTGAGTCAGCAGAGATAAGACATTTAGCTAATGGTTTGTTAAAAAGAACCTGTCACCACAGAGTGCAATGTACTGTAAATCATGTTATAGATTAGGAGGAGATGAGCAGAAGAAAAACTTGTAATTTATACAGTTAAATCTCTGACTTCATTGTTTATGGGGTAAATGTTATCAGTGATTGATAGCATTTGAGCCACCGGGGAACAAGAAAGGGGCCCTTGGCAACAGATGATAATATCTTGGTGCAGTGTGACGGTGCAGGCAAAAATGATACCAGGTTTAGGCTACTTTCACACTTGTGTTTTTGCCTGATCTGGCAAAGATAAGTAAAAACTGATCCAGTTGTATTATCTTCAACATAGCAATGACAGATCCGTCATGAACACCATTGAAAGTCAATGGGGGACGGATCCATTTTCTATTATGTCTGAGAAAACAGGATCAGTTTTGCTCCGCATCCCATGACGTAAAGAAAACGGCAGCTTGCTGTGGTTTGTTCTCCGGTATGGGAACGCAACCAAACGGAACACAGTGCATTTTGGAGCATTCCATTCTGTTCAGTTACGTTTTGTCCCCATTGACAATGAATGGGGACAAACGGAAGCGTTTTTCTCCGGTATTGGGATCCTATGATGGATCTCAATACCGGAACATGTAGACACAAGTGTGAAAGTAGCCTAACAGCATAATGGTTCTTTATTGAAGAGTTTCACATAAGCATTCAGAAATTGAGGTGCAACAATTCTCTTTCACTATGCAACCATAGGGTAGCCCCCAATGGCAGACTAAGTTCTGTACCTTTTTCATAGGTTGCTGTACTACTGGTACTACAGGTTTCCGTAGTGGAAATTAGTATAGTGGGCATATATCTAGATTTTGCCTTTTTAAGTCTGCTTATGCACCAGAAGACTTGTATCTCCTAAAGAGGTTTGCTGTGGAGCCTATAAGCTTCTCCATAAGCAGTTTATCTCCACAAAGCTTTTACACACATATCCTCTGGAGATGCTTTTCAATATTTTCTTTTTCTCTTTTCTCCACTTTAGTTGGTTACGATTTCTCTCTGACTGGTCACCACACAGTGCTCTGTCTTCACTCCTTTCACTGTCTAGACATCCACTGTCTCTACACTGAATGCTCTGGTCTACATCTAAGCTCCACCTCCCTGGTAGCACGGCTCCAGCTAGCACCTGGTCGCTAAGCCAGCTAACTAATTTCATGCCAAAAAATACAGTAAATGCATATACCACATAAAATTTAATTTTTAACCCTTTTGCAGTCTACCAGTACAGTAGTAGTGGGATGCTGCATATGTGTATACAGTACATAGATAGCTGTCAGTCACTGATAGTTGTACACGGAGGCAATATTATCAGTGATTGATAGCATTCTGTGTGCATACATATATTACTGTCAGTCACTGATGGTAGTACACAGGGGCAGCATTTTCTATATGTGTGCATAAATTGATAGCTATCAGTCACTATTGTGCATGGGGGTGGTATTAAGTTCAGAGGTTTAAATGAATAAATCACATATTTTGCTTTTCCCCAAAAATTGCAAATCAATCTTCTCAGCTCATCCTGCTCTATGACATGCTGCCTGCAGATTGAACTGAATTTCATGCTGACAGGTTGTATTTGAGTTACAAGAACTTCTATGGGGGCATACAACACCATTGGATAGTATAGGCCATCACAAAGTATATGTGAAAACCCACAATTTTTCTGGAGTATGAAAAACATACCCGAACTGCAGACAATTTGAGTTCAGTTATGACGTGGAGTGCATAGACAAGGGTGCCTCATCACTGCTGCTCCTGACCAGATTGCAGTTCACTGGTTAAAGAGACTTCTAAAGAAAGGAAGACATAATCTTTACTAAGTAATTGTATTTTGTTATCAGGGGATCATTTACCAAATCATATATGCCAGTTTTATGGCATATATATGTTACAGATTGCGGGGCAAAGGTTATTTGCACCGCAATCTGCGACTTTTCCCTGATCAGCCAGGTCTAAAAAAGGGGGAGTGGTGTGGTCAGGGAAGGGGGCGGGCCGCCAAGCCCATCTAATTTATCATTTTCTACGCCTGTTTTTGGTGTAGAAAATGTTCTAAATCTACTCCAGCTTAGGGAGTAGTGATGAGCGGCATAGACAATATTTGTTTTTGCAATATTTCGCGAATTTTTCACACAATGTTAGCAATAAATTAGCAAATTCTAGAATTCGAGATCTCCAGTCATTTTATTCCTGATTGTGCAAATCGGCACTAATGATGCGCATACTTTTGGAGCAATACATGAAACTTCACATTTTATCAGGTCTGAGTAGTGTGGGGATTTGCTCTGGTAGACAGGCTTGCGGACGCAGTACAGAGGCAATGACAACGTCTTTAACTTAGACAGTGCAGGGTTTTATTCACACATACGTAAAGTGACAACAAAAAAGGCAGTCTGTAACATATATATGCCAGAAAACTGGCATATATGATCTTCACCTTGAGTCTGGTGTTTGTTCACACCAGGCTGCAGCACATAAGTCCTTGGGTGAAGCAGAAGTCCACGTGCTTTTTCCCAAACAATATAGCAGGCCTTAGTTCTGGCCCAAACTCTCAGGCTCCAACACCCACACTGACAAAGCTCCATTATCAGATGGAGGATAATCCACCCAGCTGAGACTGCTGGCTGGGTTTTTATCCCAAACCAAAACCCGGCCTGGAACGTAGGGAACAGCAACCCACTCTGCACTTTGGCTGCTCCCAGTAAGAGCAGGCCCGGATTGGCTTTACAGCCACACTAAATAACCAATAGTGTCAGTCAGCACTAGCTGCCGCTGACACTTAAAATTACCGGCTCTTACCTCACCGAGGCCAGGAACCTCGGTGACACATATCTTCCGTCAATGACGGCCCCTTGCGCTTTCCTACAGTGGGAATAGCTAAATATATGACCTTTAGGAGATGATAACTTAAAGGGGGTCTCATGTCAGCAAATCACATTTATTATGTAGAGGAAGTTAATACAAGCCACTTACTAATTTATTGTGATTGTCCATATTGCCTGCTTTGCTGGCTGGATTCATTTTTTCATCACATTATTCACTGCCTGTTTCCATAGTTATGACCACCCTGCAATCCATCAGTGTTGGTCGTGCTGGCACACTATAGGAAAAAGAGCTGGCTTACTCGGTGGCCGGGACAGTGGTAGCGCACATAGGCTAGTGCTTTTTCTGATAGTGTGCAAGCACGACCACCACCATGGAAATAAGTAGTGTTCAAATTAATCTAGAAAGCAATATGGATAATAGCAAAGCATTAGTAAGTGGCTTCTATTAACTTCCTCTACATAATAAATGCTGTTTGCTGAAGTGAGACAACCTCTTTAATCCTCCTGGGCAGTGGTCTCTTCAGAGTGGAGGCAATGAAGATGGTTGTCCAGTTATTACCACAGTTCCATGCTGCACAATGCTATTCAATCCGCAAAGTCTCAGTCAGTTGTGTTATCCCTTCCTTGTGACACACAGAATTTCACACAGTGTTCCTTACACGCAGGAGATTGTTCACACCAGATGGCTTCTTTCTGATCCTCAGCTCTGGCCTCTAAACTTCCTTGCAAAACTCTGCTGCTCTGTGGTCCTATTTATGCTCTAAGCAGCTGTACCCTTATGTATGACAGGAGCTGCACTCTCTTTAAGTGTAAATTAGTAGTGATGAGCGGCAGGGGCAATATTCAAATTCACGATATTTCGCAAATATTTGGGTGAATATTCGCCATATATTCGAAAATTCGCGAATTCATGATCTCCAGGCATAATTTCCGCATAAAAATTCGCATGAACTGCTATTTTAAAAAAAATAGAATATTCGCGATTACGAATATATTTAGCGGTATTCTAAATATTCGCAAATTCTCGAAGTGCCGATATTCGCGATTAAAATTCGCAATTCGAATATTCGCGATCAACACTATAAATTAGCAGATGCTAGATGCCAGTTCTGTACCTTACTGCCACAGGACCACACTCGAGAACACAGAGAAATAAAACACAACACGCCAGACGTTTTTCTTTAAATATGTATTCCAAATATCCCATCAGAGTTTCATGACAATGACAGAAAAATAGCAGCAATGCTCCATCTCAATGGTCCTTGATCCGGCTTGATAGTGTAGGAAAGTGGAGAATGTGGCAACCCTGTACAAACAGGTGTTGTAGTAGGAGAAGTGCTGGGTCATAGCATCACAGAAGTGGAAAGTATCCAGTTTTCACTTCTGGGATGTAATCTCCACAAGATAGGAGAAATATATTAGATTGTTGGGGGTCCAACCAATGGGACCTCTACTGGTCACAAGAACAGAGTCACATAACCACAAAATGAGCATGCACAGTGTCACTTCATTCCTCTCTATAAGACTGCCTGAGATCGTTGGGTACAAATATTAGGTTATATTTGGTCTCTATTCTCAAGATCGGTGGGGTTCTCATCGGTTGGACCCCCACAGATCCAATAGTTATTTAATATTTTGTTGATAGAGAATAACTTGATGTAACCTGAATATCCATTAAAGTGCAGGAAGATATAATATGAGTTATTATCAGGCCCAAAAGTAATATTTTGACTAAGATCTCCCGTATTTAAAACAAATACAAGCACACTTTGCATATTCGCTGAAAGGTGTTCTTCCTTTTGGGAAATTCCTCTTTGTTAAGTAGAGTCCCCTGACAATTAGCACAACAGGGAGTGTTCTGCTACTGGGAGCCTCTGGGGAGGGGAACCGGAGAGTAGGTGTTCATTTCCCCAGCCCGTGTCACTTCAGGAGAAATGGGGCATTACCAAGTTCTCATTGAAATCAATAAACTGCTTGCAAAGTAAGAGACTTTTGTAGCTCCTCTCAGCTAGGCTAATAAATGAGGGTTCCTCAAAGAAAGACTGTTAAGTCAAAATTCCCTTATAGGATATTTTAACCTCCATCACTAAGTACATTGAGGAAATAATATAAAAGTAGATTCTGGAAAATTAAGGTTAAATATTATTGTGTACACCGATTAAGCCAAAGGTTATACTTTTTAGTGCAGGGCTTCCCGTAGTGTGTAACATCTCTAATCTGTAATATCACTTGGGTGAACAAAGATGTGTCTTATTAAGAGAATGTTAAAGTCATCAATATTTCCCACAAAATAAATCAAAGAAAATAACAATTTAGCTTGCTCTATCTCCTGCCGACAACTTTATGCTGTGATAGCCATTGCTGACTTTATTGACAGAATGACTGATGATTTTAATTATTGTTTCCAGCTTCCAGTTCTGTAGGACTGTATAATAATTTTCAGAGGCTTATTTCATTTATACAGAAATGTCATTGTCACTTATAATACTAAAAGATGGATGGATGAACTGGTAAACAATTTGTAAAACAAATGGTGTCAGAACACAACATCTGAACGGCTATTAATGGGGAAAGAACATTGCAGGTTTTACCTGGGCTCTGACAAGACAATCATACCGACTATTCTCTTTGAGTTTCAGTTATATTAATTTTAAACCAATTACTGCATCCTCCATTTCTTCTTCTTTTAATGTATAATTTCTACTAACACTGTAACATGCTATTGTTGTTAAAAAATTGTACAGAGTTTTTTAATCTTAAGTGCACACAGCCCGAACAGCTCCAAAAACAAATCCATGTAGTTAGACAATATTCATATATTTTTGGACTACTGCAATGCACACTGAGCAAGCAGTTAATGCTTGGAAACGTGAGCTCGAAAATCAGCAGAATTGTAAGTGCTGCGGTTGTGGATGAGGATGGGTTATGACTACAAGATTAGTGATTGAATGGGGCACATTCATCAATGCAATGATGCCAGTTTTTAATTGCATTCTCAAGTGCTTTCACCACCACATTTTTTTTTTATGAAAAAGGGACATGGCTTCAAGGTCACACTGGGTATGACTGATTTCAAAAATTTTCAATAAATGTGAATGGTATAGTTTAGTGTCTGTGACTGTGATAATACAGTACATTCTCAATGGAAATACATTCCATCTATCTATATCTATCTATCTATCTAGCTATCAAATTAGTAGATATTAGTATATAAATCTAAGCAACGCTGTTCATGTGACAATAGTGTGTACATACATACATACATACATACAGTAAGTCAATAGGTATTCATTAGAAGAATAGGTTTCTGTATTAAGAAAAGGCTTCTGTGAATGTCTCTGGACAAAAAAAAATCTGATTGTGATGATAAATATACACATTTTATTAGATACAATAAGCCACATTTCCTTGTGCCTCATGGAAATGAATCTATTTTCCCTAAAATGGCAGTAAAAAAAAAAACAACACATACCCACCTCATCCATTTGTAGAAATTTTTGCGCATCAAGATGGCCACGGCGGACTCATCGCAAGCAAATCGATAAGGTGTTTTTTTTTTTTTTTTTATAAATTAACCCCATGAAAGCGGCATCTGGGGGGTTCAATTGCCATTCCCGGTTATTGCGCCTGCTAGTCACAAAGAAATTTGCTTTGTGACGAAGTAATTTGTCAGAGAGCAAATTTCTTTGCGAAATTCATCGAATGAGCCGAATCAAAGTTTTCAGAACTTCGCTCATCTCTAGATATTAGACACAATCTCTGATCAATTAAATATATATAAAATAATGAGGATGGAGATTGGTACCTTTTATAATATACTACAATAGGTGTTACTAATTATATATGCTAGAGGTAACTAACAGTATTAACCAAGTTTTTGAAAACTCAATTCTGGCCCGATTCGACCCAGTCAGATGACTCAAATTGAAACTTTTTTTCTCTTGAATCAAATCACCTAAGATCCTGATACTGTAGTAGAACACAATAGTGTTGATCGAGCACATTGGAAGTCAATGAGAGAGCCAGAGCATTAACCACCTCAGCCCCCAGTGCTTAAACACCCTGAAAGACCAGGCCACTTTTTACACTTCTGACCTACACTACTTTCACCGTTTATTGCTCGGTCATGCAACTTACCACCCAAATGAATTTTACCTCCTTTTCTTCTCACTAATAGAGCTTTCATTTGGTGGTATTTCATTGCTGCTGACATTTTTACTTTTTTTGTTATTAATCGAAATTTAACGATTTTTTTGCAAAAAAATGACATTTTTCACTTTCAGTAGTAAAATTTTGCAAAAAAAACGACATCCA
The DNA here is from genome assembly GCF_905171765.1 of Bufo bufo. Taxonomy (NCBI): domain Eukaryota; kingdom Metazoa; phylum Chordata; class Amphibia; order Anura; family Bufonidae; genus Bufo; species Bufo bufo. The sequence goes on along the minus strand of NC_053391.1, from coordinate 76,130,871 downwards.
TATAGAAATTTTGCTCTAAATTTATAGTTCTACATGTCTTTGATAAAAAAAAAATGTTTGGGTAAAAAAAAAATGGTTTGGGTAAAAGTTATAGCGTTTACAAACTATGGTACAAAAATGTGAATTTCCGCTTTTTGAAGCAGCTCTGACTTTCTGAGCACCTGTCATGTTTCCTGAGGTTCTACAATGGCCAGACAGTACAAACACCCCACAAATGACCCCATTTCTGAAAGTACACACCCTAAGGTATTCGCTGATGGGCATAGTGAGTTCATAGAACTTTTTATTTTTTGTCACAAGTTAGCGGAAAATTATGATTTTTTTTTTTTTTTTTCTTACAAAGTCTCATATTCCACTAACTTGTGACAAAAAATAAAAAGTTCTATGAACTCACTATGCCCATCAGCGAATACCTTGGGGTCTCTTCTTTCCAAAATGGGGTCACTTGTGGGGTAGTTATACTGCCCTGGCATTCTAGGGGCCCAAATGTGTGGTAAGGAGTTTGAAATCAAATTCTGTAAAAAATGACCTGTGTAATCCGAAAGGTGCTCTTTGGAATATGGGCCCCTTTGCCCACCTAGGCTGCAAAAAAGTGTCACACATCTGGTATCTCCGTACTCAGGAGAAGGTGGGGAATGTGTTTTGGGGTGTCATTTTATATATACCCATGCTGGGTGAGAGAAATATCTTGGCAAAAGACAACTTTTCCCATTTTTTTATACAAAGTTGTCATTTGACCAAGATATTTATCTCACCCAGCATGGGTATATGTAAAAAGACACCCCAAAACACATTCCTCAACTTCTCCTGAGTACGGGGATACCAGATGTGTGACACTTTTTTGCAGCCTAGGTGGGCAAAGGGGCCCATATTCCAAAGAGCACCTTTCGGATTTCACTCCTCATTTTTTCCAGAATTTGATTTCAAACTCCTTACCACACATTTGGGCCCCTAGAATACCAGGGCAGTATAACTACCCCACAAGTGACCCCATTTTGGAAAGAAGACACCCCAAGGTATTCCGTGAGGGGCATGGCGAGTTCCTAGAATTTTTTATTTTTTGTCACAAGTTAGTGGAAAATGATGATTTTTTTATTTATTTTTTTTTTCATACAAAGTCTCATATTCCACAAACTTGTGACAAAAAATAAAAACTTCCATGAACTCACTATGCCCATCAGCGAATACCTTGGGGTCTCTTCTTTCCAAAATGGGGTCACTTGTGGGGTAGTTATACTGCCCTGGCATTCTAGGGGCCCAAATGTGTGGTAAGTAGGTAAATGACCTGTGAAATCCGAAAGGTGCTCTTTGGAATGTGGGCCCCTTTGCCCACCTAGGCTGCAAAAAAGTGTCACACATCTGGTATCTCTGTATTCAGGAGAAGTTGAGGAATGTGTTTTGGGGTGTCTTTTTACATATACCCATGCTGGGTGAGATAAATATCTTGGTCAAATGCCAACTTTGTATAAAAAAATGGGAAAAGTTGTCTTTTGCCAAGATATTTCTCTCACCCAGCATGGGTATATGTAAAATGACACCCCAAAACACATTCCCCAACTTCTCCCGATTACGGAGATACCAGATGTGTGACACTTTTTTGCAGCCTAGGTGGGCAAAGGGGCCCATATTCAAAAGAGCACCTTTCGGATTTCACAGGTCATTTTTTACAGAATTTGATTTCAAACTCCTTACCACACATTTGGGCCCCTAGAATGCCAGGGCAGTATAACTACCCCACAAGTGACCCCATTTTGGAAAGAAGAGACCCCAAGGTATTCGCTGATGGGCATAGTGAGTTCATGGAACTTTTTATTTTTTGTCACAAGTTAGTGGAATATGAGACTTTGTATGAAAAAAAAAAAAAAAAAAAAAATAAGCATTTTCCACTAACTTGTGACAAAAAATAAAAAATTCTAGGAACTCGCCATGCCCCTCACGGAATACCTTGGGGTGTCTTCTTTCCAAAATGGGGTCACTTGTGGTTTAGTTATACTGCCCTGGCATTTTCCAGGGGCCCTAATGTGTGGTAAGTAGGTAAATGACCTGTGAAATCCTAAAGGTGCTCTTTGGAATATGGGCCCCTTTGCCCACCTAGGCTGCAAAAAAGTGTCACACATGTGGTATCGCCGTATTCAGGAGAAGTTGGGGAATGTGTTTTGGGGTGTCATTTTACATATACCCATGCTGGGTGAGAGAAATATCTTGGCAAAAGACAACTTTTCCCATTTTTTTATACAAAGTTGGCATTTGACCAAGATATTTCTCTCACCCAGCATGGGTATATGTAAAATGACACCCCAAAACACATTCCCCAACTTCTCCTGAGTACGGCGATACCAGATGTGTGACACTTTTTTGCAGCCTAGATGCGCAAAGGTGCCCAAATTCCTTTTAGGAGGGCATTTTTAGACATTTGGATACCAGACTTCTTCTCACGCTTTGGGGCCCCTAGAATGCCAGAGCAGTATAAATACCCCACATGTGACCCCATTTTGGAAAGAAGACACCCCAAGGTATTCAATGAGGGGCATGGCGAGTTCATAGAAATTTTTTTTTTTTGGCACAAGTTAGCGGAAATTGATATTTTTAATTTTTTTCTCACAAAGTCTCCCGTTCCGCTAACTTGGGACAAAAAATTCAATCTTTCATGGACTCAATATGCCCCTCACGGAATACCTGGGGGTGTCTTCTTTCCGAAATGGGGTCACATGTGGGGTATTTATACTGCCCTGGCATTCTAGGGGCCCTAAAGCGTGAGAAGAAGTCTGGAATATAAATGTCTAAAAAATTTTACGCATTTGGATTCCGTGAGGGGTATGGTGAGTTCATGTGAGATTTTATTTTTTGACACAAGTTAGTGGAATATGAGACTTTGTAAGAAAAAAAAAAAAAAATTCTGCTAACTTGGGCCAAAAAAATATCTGAATGGAGCCTTACAGAGGGGTGATCAATGACAGGGGGGGTGATCAATGACAGGGGGGGTGATCAATGACAGGGGGGGTGATCAATGACAGGGGGGTTGATCAATGACAGGGGGGTTGATCAATGACAGGGGGGTGATCAGGGAGTCTATATGGGGTGATCACCACAGTCATTGATCACGCCCCTGTAAGGCTTCATTCAGACGTCCGGATGCGTTTTGCGGATCCGATCCATCTATCAGTGCATCCGTAAAAATCATGCGGACATCTGAATGGAGCTTTACAGGGGGGTAATCAATGACAGGGGGGTGATCAGGGAGTCTATATGGGGTGATAACCACAGTCATTGATCACGCCCCTGTAAGGCTTCATTCAGACGTCCGGATGCGTTTTGCGGATCGGATCCATCTATCAGTGCATCCGTAAAAATCATGCGGACATCTGAATGGAGCTTTACAGGGGGGTGATCAATGACAGGGGGGTGATCAGGGAGTCTATATGGGGTGATCACCACAGTCATTGATCATGCCCCTGTAAGGCTTCATTCAGACGTCCGGATGCGTTTTGCGGATCGGATCCATCTATCAGTGCATCCGTAAAAATCATGCGGACATCTGAATGGAGCTTTACAGGGGGGTGATCAATGACAGGGGGGTGATCAGGGAGTCTATATGGGGTGATCACCACAGTCATTGATCATGCCCCTGTAAGGCTTCATTCAGACGTCCGGATGCGTTTTGCGGATCGGATCCATCTATCAGTGCATCCGTAAAAATCATGCGGACATCTAAATGGAGCTTTACAGGGGGGTGATCAGGGAGTCTATATGGGGTGATCACCACAGTCATTGATCATGCCCCTGTAAGGCTTCATTCAGACGTCCGGATGCGTTTTGAGGATCGGATCCATCTATCAGTGCATCCGTAAAAATCATGCGGACATCTGAATGGAGCTTTACAGGGGGGTGATCAGGGAGTCTATATGGGGTGATCACCACAGTCATTGATCATGCCCCTGTAAGGCTTCATTCAGACGTCCGGATGCGTTTTGCGGATCGGATCCATCTATCAGTGCATCCGTAAAAATCATGCGGACATCTGAATGGAGCTTTACAGGGGGGTGATCAGGGAGTCTATATGGGGTGATCACCACAGTCATTGATCATGCCCCTGTAAGGCTTCATTCAGACGTCCGGATGCGTTTTGAGGATCGGATCCATCTATCAGTGCATCCGTAAAAATCATGCGGACGTCTGAATGGAGCTTTACAGGGGGTTGATCAATGACAGGGGTGTAATCAATGACAGGGGGGGTGATCAGGGAGTCTATATGGGGTGATAACCACAGTCATTGATCACGCCCCTGTAAGGCTTCATTCAGACGTCCGGATGCGTTTTGCGGATCTGATCCATCTATCAGTGGATCCGTAAAAATCATGCGGACATCTGAATGGAGCTTTACAGGGGGGTAATCAATGACAGGGGGGTGATCAATGACAGGGGGGTGATCAGGGAGTCTATATGGGGTGATCAGGGGTGATCAGGGGCTAATAAGGGGTTAATAAGTGACAGGGGGGGGTGTAGTGTAGTGTAGTGGTGCTTGGTGGGACTTTACTGAGCTACCTGTGTCCTCTGGTGGTCGATCCAAACAAATGGGACCACCAGAGGACCAGGTAGCAGGTATATTAGACGCTGTTATCAAAACAGCGTCTAATATACCTGTTAGGGGTTAAAAAAAACACATCTCCAGCCTGCCAGCGAACGATCGCCGCTGGCAGGCTGGAGATCAACTCTCTTACCTTCCGTTCCTGTGAGCGCGCGCGCCTGTGTGCGCGCGTTCACAGGAAATCTCGCCCATCGCGAGATGACGCATATATGCGTGACTCTGCGCAGGGCTGCCACCTCCGGAACGCGATCCTGCGTTAGGCGGTCCGGAGGTGGTTAAACCAGGCACCCCCTGCTCTGAAGAGGGGAGGGTGTCTGGTTCACAGAAGGATTTTGATTCTACACTCACCTAAAGAATTCTTAGGAACACCTGTTTATTTCTCATTAATGCAATTATCTAGTCAACCAATCAGTTGCTTCAATGCATTTAGGGGTGTGGTCCTGTTCAAGACAATCTCCTGAACTCCAAACTGAATGTCAGAATGGGAAAGAAAGGTAATTTAAGCAATTCTGAGCGTGGCATGGTTGTTGGTGCCAGATGGGCTGGTCTGAGTATTTCACAATCTGCTCAGTTACTAGGATTTTCACGCACAACCATTTCTAGGGTTTACAAAGAATGGTGTGAAAAGGGAAAAACATCCAGTATGCGGCAGTCCTGTGGTCGAAAATGCCTTGTGGATGATAGAGGTCAGAGGAGAATGGGCCGACTGATTCAAGCTGATAGAAGAGCAACGTTGACTGAAATAACCACTCGTTACAACCGAGGTATGCAGCAAAGCATTTGTGAAGCCAAAACATGCACAACCTTGCGGCGGATGGGCTACAACAGCAGAAGACCCCACCGGGTACCACTCATCTCCACTACAAATAGGAAAAAGAGGCTACAATTTGCACAAGCTCACCAAAATTGGACTGTTGAAGACTGGAAAAATGTTGCCTGGTCTGATGAGTCTCGATTTCTGTTGAGACATTCAAATGGTAGAGTCTGAATTTGGCGTAAACAGAATGAGAACATGTATCCATCCTCTGATGGCTACTTCCAGCATGATAATGCACCATGTCACAAAGCTCAAATCATTTCAAATTGGTTTCTTGAACATGACAATGAGTTCACTGTACTAAAATGGCCCCCACAGTCACCAGATCTCAACCCAATAGAGCATCTTTGGGATGTGGTGGAACGGGAGCTTCGTGCCCTGGATGTGCATCCCTCAAATCTCCATCAACTGCAAGATGCTATCCTATCAATATGGGCCAACATTTCTAAAGAATGCTATCGGCACCTTATTGAATCAATGCCACGTAGAATTAAGGCAGTTCTGAAGGCAAAAGGGGGTCCAACACCGTATTAGTATGGTGTTCCTAATAATTCTTTAGGTGAGTGTATATAATCAATTTGCTTATCACTAGTAAGTAATCATGTTTAATAATTGAATACCGATCACAATTTTTTTAAAATCTGTAATGGAGTCAGTAGAAGAAAATATGCAAAAAATAAAATAAAATGAAGCTAAAATCTACGAATACATAACTGTATTAATAAAGCATCATTGGGATTGGGGATGCGAGTTGGCTGCCACAAACTAACCTCAGCCTGGACTGTACTTTCACACATTGCTAAAAATTTACGTGCACCATGGATTTCTCTTTGTAGTCAGCAATAACTAGAACACATACTTCAGAAACACCTTTTATTACTTCAAATAGTGAAGGATTAAACATTGGGAATAAATATGAGAGAACCTTTTTAAGATTTTTTTTTCAGGTTCGCTGATTTTTTCAAAAACTTTGGTTCAGACCCAAATCAATTCTACCCGAACCAAAGCAACTTTAATTAGCCTGGGAATTGATATATAACACCTTCTAGTCTCAGAAAACTTGACATTTTTAGAAAAAAAATTATGGAATTGAATTTTTTATTTTTCTCTTCCCTCTCCCCCCTGCTTATGCTATTGAACTCAATGACAGCAATAGTAAATCTTGTCTGAGTGACACTGACATATGTAGCTATAGGTAAATGCGCCGCCACATGTGTTATACTTTTTCATTTTACAAAGCTTACAAAAATTCTCCTTTATTAAGGAAGATAGTGTTTAAATACAGTGTTATGAGGGGAAAAAACTGTGGCTTGTAGGGGGACCAAGTGTCCAAAAAGTATGCCACAAGGGCAGAATGCATGCACAAGTGATAAATGTGAGAAGAAAAAGTGACTCATTCTGAATGAGCCTAGAAATATTTTCCCTTTTAATTGAGAGCAGCAGGAGTGCAGTGTGGAAAGAGTATACTATTAGCAGTGTGTGGCCACAACAGCAGTGGCAGCAGGATAGCAGGGAAAATATAAGGCAGTGGATCAGCTGTCTGTGGGTACGTTTTATTGTCCTGATGAAGGGGGTAATTCACCCCTGAAACTCGTAGACGTAATAAAGCCATTTTAACTAGACGCTTCATCTATATGGTATCCTTGGCAGCGCCCGCAGAAGAGGTTCATCCATTTTTTATCCGGCACAAGTTTGATACGTAGTGTCATTAGTGGTGGCAGTAGGGGATTAGCAGTGAGTAGTGATGTCGCGAACAATGATGTCGCGAACGCGAATTTCCACAAATGTTTGCGAACGGGCGAACCGGGCGAACCGCCATAGACTTCAATAGGCAGGCGAATTTTAAAACCCACAAGGACTCTTTCAGGCCACAATAGTGATGGAAAAGTTGTTTCAAGGGGACTAACACCTGGACTGTGGCATGCCGGAGGGGGATCCATGGCAAAACTCCCATGGAAAATTACGTAGTTGACGCAGAGTCGGGTTTTAATCCATAAAGGGCATAAATCACCTAACAATGCAAATTTTTTTTGAACAACGTGGTTTAAAAAATCCAGTGTGTGTATATGATCAGGTATGATGTTGTATCGATCAGGTAGTGTAAGGGTTACGCCAGCTTCACAGACATTGACAGACCAAACTCCCCTTTTAATGCACCGCAAACAGTCCATTTGCCGAACCGCAAACTCCCCATTTGCATAAGGTTGGATACCAAGCTAGCCATGTCCCGTTGATGTGATTGAAGGTTTCTTCCTCCACCCAGCCACATACAACACCAAGGGTCCCTGAAAGGTGAATTGAATTGATGGTTAAAAAAAACGCTGGCTCCCTCCCCTTTGTTTGAATCCACGGTCACTGCGTCTGTGCCGTGCAATTTACTATCCCACCCGATATGAGTGGTATTTTCTGTAGTTCTCTCTTCTCATCAGTTTAATCCCTGTTACGTCCCCAATCTGGGGTCCATTTATTAAATTGATTTTTCTAACGGGGAGATGGTAAAAAAAACGCTGGCTCCCTCCCCTTTGTTTGAATCCACGCCACGGTCACTGCGTCTGCGCCGTGCGATTTACTGTCCCACCCGATATGAGTGATATTTTCTGTAGTTCTCTCTTCTCATCAGTTTCATCCCTGTTACGTCCCCAATCTGGGGTCCATTTATTAAATAGATTTTTCGAACGGGGAGATGGTTAAAAAAACGCTGGCTCCCTCCCTTTTGTTTGAATCCACGCCACGGTCACTGCGTCTGCGCCGTGCGATTTACTGTCCCACCCGATATGAGTGATATTTTCTGTAGTTCTCTCTTCTCATCAGTTTAATCCCTGTTACGTCCCCAATCTGGGGTCCATTTATTAAATTGATTTTTCTAACGGGGAGATGGTTAAAAAAACGCTGGCTCCCTCCCCTTTGTTTGAATCCACGGTCACTGCGTCTGTGCTGTGCAATTTACTGTCCCACCCGATATGAGTGGTATTTTCTGTAGTTCTCTCTTCTCATCAGTTTAATCCCTGTTACGTCCCCAATCTGGGGTCCATTTATTAAATAGATTTTTCTAACGGGGAGATGGTTAAAAAAACGCTGGCTCCCTCCCCTTTGTTTGAATCCACGCCACGGTCACTGTGTCTGCGCCATGCAATTTACTCTCACACCCGATATGAGTGCTATTTTCTGTAGTTCTCTCTTCTCATCAGTTTCATCCCTGTTACGTCCCCAATCTGGGGTCCATTTATTAAATAGATTTTTCGAACGGGGAGATGGTTAAAAAAACGCTGGCTCCCTCCCCTTTATTTGAATCCACGCCACGGTCACTGCGTCTGCGCCGTGCGATTTACTGTCCCACCTGATATGAGTGATATTTTCTGTAGTTCTCTCTTCTCATCAGTTTAATCCCTGTTACGTCTTCAATCTGGGGTCCATTTATTAAATTGATTTTTCGAACGGGGAGATGGTTAAAAAAACGCTGGCTCCCTCCCCTTTGTTTGAATCCACGCCACGGTCACTGCGTCTGCGCCGTGCGATTTACTGTCCCACCCGATATGAGTGATATTTTCTGTAGTTCTCTCTTCTCATCAGTTACATCCCTGTTACGTCCCCAATCTGGGGTCCATTTATTAAATAGATTTTTCGAACGGGGAGATGGTTAAAAAACCGCTGGTTCCCTCCCCTTTGTTTGAATCCACGCCACGGTCACTGCGTCTGCGCCGTGCAATTTACTCTCACACCCGATATGAGTTGTATTTTCTGTAGTTCTCTCTTCTCATCAGTTTAATCCCTGTTACGTCCCCAATCTGGGGTCCATTTATTAAATATATTTTTCAAACGGGGAGATGGTTAAAAAAACGCTGGCTCCCTCCCCTTTGTTTGAATCCACGCCACGGTCACTGTGTCTGCGCCATGCAATTTACTCTCACACCCGATATGAGTGCTATTTTCTGTAGTTCTCTCTTCTCATCAGTTTAATCCCTGTTATGTCTTCAATCTGGGGTCCATTTATTAAATAGATTTTTCGAACGGGGAGATGGTTAAAAAAACGCTGGCTCCCTCCCCTTTGTTTGAATCCACGCCACGGTCACTGCGTCTGCGCCGTGCGATTTACTGTCCCACCCGATATGAGTGATATTTTCTGTAGTTCTTTCTTCTCATCAGTTTAATCCCTGTTACGTCCCCAATCTGGGGTCCATTTATTAAATATATTTTTCGAACGGGGAGATGGTTAAAAAAACGCTGGCTCCCTCCCCTTTGTTTGAATCCACGCCACGGTCACTGTGTCTGCGCCATGCAATTTACTCTCACACCCGATATGAGTGCTATTTTCTGTAGTTCTCTCTTCTCATCAGTTTCATCCCTGTTACGTCCCCAATCTGGGGTCCATTTATTAAATAGATTTTTCGAACGGGGAGATGGTTAAAAAAACGCTGGCTCCCTCCCCTTTATTTGAATCCACGCCACGGTCACTGCGTCTGCGCCGTGCAATTTACTCTCACACCCGATATGAGTGCTATTTTCTGTAGTTCTCTCTTCTCATCAGTTTAATCCCTGTTACGTCCCATATCAGGGATTGCCTTTTGAGAAAAAAAATTTAGGCGGGGTACCTTCGACTGCCTTCACAGTGACAGACCAAACTCTGATACACCAAACTGAATTGATTTTAGGAACCGGGAGATGGAAAATGCAGCTTGGTCGGTCCTCTTACTCCCAAGTTGGGGCACTGCACGTGCACGGAGCAATGTGCTGTGACACCCTATATGAGTGGTATCTTAACTAGTACTATTCCTATCAGTTTAATCCCTTTTACGTCCCCTGTCCGGGGACGTGTGTCGAATTGATTAACAATTGTCGAATTAACGAACCATTACGACATCCAGCAATAATTTATTTCTGAGCTTTGTACTTGTTTGTATTGGAATTGATAGGGATTTTTTTAATTGTCTGCATTATTTCTAATAAACTATTAAGAGACTTTGTTATGATTTTTTTATTTTATGTATTAAAAACCCATACAACTTAAAAAAAAATATATATATGTTTTTTCTCTGAAAAATTATCCAGCCGATCGCTTTTGGTCTGATCATAATGAAGCAACGGCCTTATCATCTGGGATTTGGCAACATTGCCAAAACACTCATAGAGATGATCATCGCTTCATTGTGATACGCAAGCCCCTTCACCACAACAAGGTAACGATCACGAAGAAAAATTGACACTTGTATGTGCCTTTTTTTTTTTTTTTGACTTTTCAGCCACAGTGCAGCACCAGAGGCCAGAAAAATTAGGCATGTACACATGCCTGAAAAACAATGGTATTGTTACAGCCGCTGTTGTAGCAGCGGCCGTAAAAATTGATGTTTTCAAGGCAGAAGGGTGACTAAAACATTGTGGCTTGAACCCTAGTTGGTGGCGGAGAATTCACGAAAGTCATCCGGTATGCAGACATTAAATACAGCAGCGTGGGGACCATTTTGAGGCCAAGGCGTGTCATCAGGCCTTTTGTTAGTCAAACATATAACCCACTGTCAGTCCCTTCGGGATCCATGCCTCATTCATTTTAATAAAGGTGAGGTAATCAACACTTTTTTGACCGAGGCGACTTCTTTTATCAGTGACAATGCCTCCTGCTGCACTGAAGGTCCTTTCTGACAGGACACTTGAAGCGGGGCAGGCCAGAAGTTCTATCGCAAACTGGGATAGCTCAGGCCACAGGTCAAGCCTGCACACCCAGTAGTCAAGGGGTTCATCACTCCTCAGAGTGTCAATATCTTCAGTTAAGGCGAGGTAGTCTGCTACCTGTCGGTCGAGTCGTTCTCTAAGGCTGGATCCCAAACGGCTGTGGCGATGTGTAGAACTGAAAAAAACTCTGCATGTCCTTCATCAACAACACATCTGTAAAGCGTCCTGTCCTGCCGCCGTGGTAGTGGTAGAAGGAGGATTACTTTCACCTCTTCCCCAGTTAGATTCCCGTTGTGCTGTGACATCCCCCTTATAAGCTGCGTAAAGCATATTTTTTAGTTTGGTTTTGAACTGCTGCATCCTTTCTGACTTTCGGTAAGTTGGTAACATTTCCGCCACTTTCTGCTTATACCGGGGGTCTAGTAGCGTGGCCACCCAGTACAGGTCGTTCTACTTCATCCTTTTTATACGAGGGTCCCTCAACAGACATGACAGCATGAAAGACCCTATTTGCACAAGGTTGGATGCCGAGCTACTCATTTCCCGTTCCTCGTCCTCACTGATGTCATTGACAGTCTGTTCTTCCCCCCAGCCACGTACAACACCACGGGTCCCAGATAGGTGACAACAACGAGCACCCTGGGATGCCTGCTGTGGTTGGTCTTCCTCCTCCTCAAAGCCACATTCCTCCTCTGACTCCTCTTCCTCACAATCCTCTTGCAGCGTTGCCGCAGGTCCGGAAAGCGATGATGACAAGGCTGTTTCTTGTGGTGATGGTGACCACAACTCTTCCTCTTCCTCTTCACGCTCATCTACAGCCTGATCCAGCACTCTTCGCAGGGCACGCTCCAGGAAGAAAACAAATTGGATGAGGTCGCTGATGGTGCCTTCGGTGCGACTGACTAGGTTTGTCACCTCCTCAAAAGGACACATGAGCCTACAGGCATTGTGCATGAGCGTCCAGTAACGTGGCAAAAAAATTCCCAGCTCCGCAGAGGCTGTCCTAGCACCCCGGTCATACAAATACTAGTGTTGATCACGAATATTCGAATTGCGAATTTTAATCGCGAATATCGGCACTTCGAGAATTCGCAAAATATATTCGTAATCGTGAATATTCGATTTTTTTAAAAATACCAGTTCATGTGAATTTTTATGCAAATTCTTTAGGTGAATTTTATGCGAATTTTCGCAATCAAGAAAATAATGCCTAGAGATCATGAATTCGCGAATTCTCGAATTCGCCAAAATATTCGAGAAATATTGCAAATTCGAATATTGCCCCTGCGCTCATCACTAACAAATACTCGTTGACGGCTTTTTCTTGTTGGAGCAGGCGGTCGAACATTAGGAGTGTTGAATTCCAACGTGTCGGGCTGTCGCAAATCAAGCGCCTCACTGGCATGTTGTTTCGGCGCTGAATGTCTGAAAAGTGCGCCATGGCCGTGTAGGAACGCCTGAAATGGCCACACACCTTCCTGGCCTGCTTGAGGACGTACTGTAAGCCTGGGTACTTAGACACAAAGCGTAGTACGATGAGATTCAACACATGTGCCATGCACGGCACATGTGACAACTTGCCCAAATTCAACGCCGCCAACAAATTGCTTCCATTGTCACACACCACTTTGCCGATCTCCAGTTGGTGCGGGGTCAGCCACTGATCCACCTGTGCGAATTGCAGGCAGGCCTGCCACCTCCTCTACTCCTCCTACTCCATCCTCTTCGATAACCTCCTCGGCTGAGTCCTCTTCTGCTGCGGCGTCTGGCTGCACATCAATGGCACTCCCCCAGCTCCCCAGGGGCTATTCCACATCCCGGATACGACAGTGTCACGCTGTCTTGGGGTTGACTTGCCTGAAAGCAGAGAGCCCCACAGGACAGGAGTGCTGGTCCTGTGTGGCTCTCTGCTTTCAGGCAAGTCAACCCCAAGACAGTGTGACACTGTCGTATCCGGGACTCAAAGCAGCTTGTACGCATGCGTTGATTGGCGTGCTGTCTGGCTGACCCCGGGTGCCGATACATGCTGTCTGACTGTGCCACTAGTTCCTTGAGACGACCTCCCCCTGCTTCCAACTCGTCTCCTCCTCCTCTCTGTCTCCCCATCTGAACTTTCCCCCTGTTCTTCTTCTCTTCGAGCAAGCACCCACATGGCATCCATGGACACATCGTCATCATCAACCACTTCACTTGTATCTGACACCTCAGCAAAGGAAGCAGCAGCGGGTACAACATCATCATCATCATCACACTGTATGTCCATGTGTGTAATGCTGCCTGACTGAGACATATCCCTGTTATCTACATCCTCTGGCAATAATGGTTGCGCATCACTAATTTCATCCAACTGATGTGTAAATAACTCCTCTGAGGGATCAAGTGAAGCGGCTGTGGTGGTAGTGGTGGTGGTGGCAGCGGCGGGCGGGAGAGTGGTAACTTGAGAGCAGGTGACCAAAGCTGAGCTGGAGGAGGATGGTGCGTCAAGGTTCTTAGCGGAAGCTGTTGAAGATTGGGTGTCCTGTGTAAGCCAGTCAACTATTTTCTCCGAATTTTTTGGGTACAGGGTATGTGGCCTCTGAACACTGGGCATTATTCCAGGGCCAGTGGAAATCACAGCACCACGACCACGACGGCCCCTGCGGGGTGGCCTGCCTCTGCCTGTAATTTTTTATTAGATAAGTGTTACTATGCGTGCAAGGTACTGTGCCACCCTATATAAGTGGTGGGCAGTGGGCACAGTACAGTCTGTGTGGGCCTGACACACACTGGCTTGCAACTGGGATTATATCACAGAAAAATATTAAATTGAATTTTTTTTATCTGCAAGGTATTTGTGAGTGACACCCTGTAACGGTATGAGTGGTGGGCCAGACACACACTGGTTTGTAACTGGGATTATATCACAGAAAAATATTAAATTTAATTTTTTTTATCTGCAAGGTATTTGTGAGTGAGTGAGTAAGTGACACCCTGTAACGGTATGAGTGGTGGGCCAGACACACATTGGTTTGTAACTGGGATTATATCACAGATAAATAATAAATTGAATTTTTTTATCTGCAAGGTATTTTCTGTCACACCCTGTATGAATGGTGTGCACACAGTACTGTCTGTGACTGAGCCTGCAGCCTCTCACACACGGGCAGGCAACTGCAATATATATAAATATAAATAAAAAAAAAGCAGACTGATGTACCAGCCCTGAAAAGGGCTTTTTGGGGTGCTGTCAGGACGCTGTCCTTACAGCAGATGAGTCTGTGGACACAGAACACTGCCCTAGCTAACGCTTTCCCTATTAGATCAGCAGCAGCAGCACTCTCCCTCCTCTCACTAAGAATGCAGCTTCCGAATGAATCTAAAATGGATGCTGTCCAGGAAGTGGGAGGGTCTGGGAGGGAGGGTCTGCTGCTGATTGGCTGGAATGTGTCTGCTGACTGTGAGGTACAGGGTCAAAGTTTACTCATTGATGATATATAGGGGGCGGACCGAACATCGCATATGTTCGCCCGCCGCGGCGAACGTGAACAAGCTATGTTCGCCGGGAACTATTCGCCGGCGAACTATTCGGGACATCTCTAGCAGTGAGTAGTAGTAGCTGTGGCCATGGCAGCAACAGCCGTATGGTATATTTTGGCAGGCAGACAGACAGCATCAGTGGCATGATGACAACAGCAGCAGTCGTACAGAACATTATGGTAGACAGACAACATGATGGTAGGCAGGCAGGCAGATGGCAACAGTGGTAAGATGGGCCACTGTCAGTAAGGCCAAATGCTCCTGGGTCCATGCCTTAGTCATTGTGAAAAGCACCCCTTTCAGACAAGTGGGAAGCAGCTGTCTGCTCTCCAACAGTTACAGCAAACTGCACACATATGTTTCCTGGTAATAAAGTAACTTGGCCTCCCTTTTGGCAGGAGGAAAACAATCCACCATTGTGCTTTGAAAGCGAGGTTCTAAAAGCATGGTATCCAGTAATCATCAGACTGCTTTATGTGAATGATAAGCCTGTCAGTGAGTAAGGAAGCAAGCATACAGCTCGCCATTCTGGCCAGGAGCAAGTTCTTTCCTGCTCTGCCTCCACTGTAATGATCGCGCATTGAGGCTGTTGTCATTGTCATCATCATCCTCCTACTCCTCTAGTGGCAAATCCTCATCCTCCTCCTCCATCTGAATTTCTCCTTTTGGGTCCCCAACAGGTACAGGGTGGGTGTCTCTGATGAGCTGTCACTGCTTGACCTCGAAATAACCCATACTCCCTGCTGAGGTGTTCTGGTACATGACAAAATCATTTGCTGCTTTACATAAGGCAACACTTCACTTTATACATGTGATAGTAGGGAGGCAGAGTGGGAGTGATGCACTGCCCTGCTGATGTTCAGGACTGGAAGATGTCCATGGAGAAGGAGGTCAGTGAGGCGGATAAGTGCCTGATGTGGGAACGAGACTGACACAAATTTAATTGTGTCAATAGGACATGGCCTTGTTGCTAGGGTGCTACCTTTCTGCTGCTGTGAAAAACATTGACCCACTGGTCCGTGAAAGATGTATACTGTCTATCCCCATAACAGTTGGTCCTGCACCTTGCTGCACAATGAGAATTGCAATTTTAAACAATAGTTTGGAAAAAAAAATTGAGCTGGACAGAAGTATGAATATCATACAGAACTATTACTAAAAACTAAGTGACATAGTAACAACTGCAACACCAGTAACTTGGCCAGGTGGAATTTCCGCTTACACACAGGTTATCCTATAAGACACACTTGCCCATAAAAAGCACCTAGGTTTTAGAGGATGAAAAAAGGAAAAAATTCAATATTCATCAGACTTCAGATCAGACTTCTAATCAGACCCCAGCTCAGACCCGCAATATTAATCAAATCTCAGCTCAGCCCCCAATCAGACCTCCAATGTTAATCAGACCTCAGATCACACCCCCAACATCAATTAGACCTCAGATCAGACCCCAAATGTTAATAAGACCTCAGATCAGATCTCAGATCCAACCGCCAATGTTAGGAAGACTCCCAATCAGACCTCAAAACAGACCACAAATATTAATCAGACTCCCCCAACAGACATCAGATCACACCCCCAATGTTAATTAGACCCTGGTTCAGACCCCCAACCAGACCTCAGATCAGACCCTTAATGTTAATCAGACCTCAGGTCAGACAAAAAAATAAAAATCAGCTCACCTCTCCTGTTCCAGATGTCACCACTGTTCCTGAGGTCCAGTGCTCTTCCTACCACACTGTGCTGAGACCCGACATCGCACAGCATGAGGTCACATAGCACGCCTACATTCTCAAGCTGTGCGTAGGTCACAGCACAGCTTTCGATGACGGCAGATGAAGGCAAGGGAATAGCAAGTACAGAGCCAGCACAGGGAGTACTGTATTCACCACTAGAGATGGCCTTGTGGTTCGCCTGGCAGTCGTTTTGCAGCAAACTTTGATAGTTCGCGGTTCGTCTGGCATCGGCATTGGATGAGGAAGAATAGGTAGCAATGGCCACCCAGTGGTCTGACGACAGTACCCAGATCAGCCCAAGGACGGAGATCTCTAATGTCAGTGGTGGTGAAGGTGACGATGATGACGTGTCTATGGATATCAAGTGGGTGCCCACAAGAGAGAAAGAGGAGGGGAGTTTAGAGGGAGATACAGGGCAGCAGATAGGGGGTAGAAGAAGGAGAAGCAGGCAGAACTCGCAGTGCAAAAAGCAGACTGCAAATGTATCTGGAGTGAGCCATCCACCATGCATGGTCACATCTGGCGCTCTAAAGACACCGACACATGGCTCCACAGTGTGAGCTTTTTTTAACGTGTCCGCTGCTGACAATAGTGTTGCCATCTGCAGCCTGTGCTGTCAACGCATAAGTCGCGGTAAGCCCAACACTCATCTAGGGATGACCGCCTTAAGAAGGCACCTAGCCTCCCATCATGGGAGCAACACCGTCAGAACCCACAAAGCCACACTGCCGGCACTCCACGTCCTGCCTCTTCTCCTTTTTCTCTCTCCTCCCATTTGTCCTTCACTTCACCTTCCACCACACCATCGTCGCGTTCATCTGGCATTAGGCAGGCTTCTGTGGCCCAAATGTTTGAGCGTAAAAAGTTGATGACGCCGAATAACCCTCTTGCCCAACAGCTGACCGCCAGCTTTTGGGAACTGCCAGCCAGCAAACTACTGCTATATAAATTGGTGGACTCGTAGGCCTTTAGAAAATTTGTGGCCATTGGCACACCCCAATGGAAGGTCCCGGGAAGTAAATATTTCTCCCAGAAGGGCATCCCGGAGCTATATGGCCACGTTCAGTGGCAAGTGAATGTATCTCTGGCTCACAGTGTCGGTGCCAAGATACATCTGACCACAGACACATGGTCTAGCACACACGGGCAGGGAAGGTACATAACTTTTACTGCCCACTGGGTGAACCTTCTGACGGCTGTCAGGCATGCAACCCGTGGCACCCGTGTGGATTTTTTGTTACTGCCATGGATTGCATTCAGGCCTGCCTCTTCTTCTCCTCCTCCTACTCCATCCTCTGTCTCCTCCTCGGCTGACTCCCCTTTTTTTTTACTGCTACCGGCCCTTCCGCTGCACCCCCCAGCATCCCAGAACCTATTTGACGTGCCAGGTGAGACGTTGCCATGCTGTGCTGCTGCTGTTGTGCCGGGAAGCCAAGAGCCACACCAGTCCTGCACTTCTTTAAGCTCTGCGGTCACAGGCCGATCAGTGGCTAACCCCGCTCAATTAGACAGTTGGTAAAGTGGTGTGCGACAACGGTGCCAATCTGCTGAGCGCGCTGTCAGATGTCTGATTTGTGACTGCCTGATGCGCTGGAACTCCACCTTGTATATGCTTGATAGGCTGCTACAGCAGAAACGTACGAATTCTGCGCTGATCAGGTTTTGGGGAGCTTGGTTTATTTTCACCACGCCAGTGGCTGCTCATGCACAACGAATGCAGACTTCTGCGGCCATTTGATGAGATCACCAAACTGGTCAGTCGCAACCAAGGCGCCATCAGCAACATTGTACCTTACACCTTCTTTCTGGAGCGTGCATTGTGTCGTGTCATTGATCAAGCCGTCGAGAAGCAGGAGCAGGAAGATGAGGAAGTCACAATGCTGAATGAATTCCAAGGGGTGGCTACTCCATCTGAGACAAGTCAGCAGCAGTCTGAGGAGGAGTCAGAGGAGGATGGTGCCTGGGGGGATGAGGTGTAGGAGCAAGAAGAGCAGGCTTTAAACTTTTCTGGGATTCCTGGTGTTGTCCGTGTATGTGGGAAGAAGACCTAGAATGACATTCCTGGAAGCGGTGGAGTGGCCTGGCTCCTGCTCATCATCCAGGATAATGTCATCCTCGTTCTCCTCCTCCCATCCACGGAAAACACCAGGGATCCCAGAAACGTTTAAAGCATGCTCTACTTGCTCCTCCTCCGACCCAGCACCATTCTCCTCTGACTCCTCTTCAGACTCCTGTTGTTGACTTGTCTCAGTTGGAGTAGACCCCCCTGGAAATTCATCCAGCATTGTGACTTCCTCATCTTCTTGAGCCTGCTCCTCGATGGCTTGATCAATGACACAATGCAAAGCATACTCCAGAAAGAAGGCATAAGGTATGATGTCACTGATGGCGCCATGGCTGCGACTGACCAGTTTGGCGATCTCATTAAATGGTCGCAGAAGTCTGCATGCGTCGTGCATGAGCAGCCACTGGCGCAGTGAAAAAAAAACAAGCTCCCCAAAACCTGTCCTGCCGCACAGTTCGTACAGGTAGTCATTAACTGCACGTTTCTGCTGGAGCAGCCTATCAAGCATATACAAGTTGGAGTTCCATCGCGTCAGGCAGTCACAAATCAGACGTCTGACGGGCAGGGGGTGTCGCCGCTGAAAGTCATCAAGACGTGCCATGGTCGTGTAAGATCTTCTAAAATGGGCAGAGATTTTCCTGGCCTGCCGCAAGACGTCCTGGACCCCGGGGTATTTGGCAATGAATCGCTGCAAGACTAAGTTCAGGATGTGTGCCATGCACGGCACGTGTGTAATTTTGCGCTGTTTCAGCGTGCTCAGCAGATTGGCACAGTTGTCGCACACCACTTTATCAACTGTCAAATTGAGCGGGGTTAGCCACTGATCCGCCTGTGACCGCAGAGCTGAAAGGAGTGCAGGACCAGTGTAGCTCTTGGCTTCTAGGCACAACAGACGCAGCACAGCATTGCAACGTCTCACCTGGCACGTCAAATAGGTTCTGGGGATCTTGGGGGGTGCAGCGAAAGAGACGGTAGCAGAGGAAAAGGAGGAGTCAGCCGAGGAGGAGAGGGAGGATGGAGGAGGAGAAGAAGAGGCAGGCCTGCATGCAATCCGTTGCAGTAACACCAAATCTACATGGGTGCCACAGGTTGACGGCCGTCAGGAGATTCACCCAGTGGGCAGTAAAAGTTATGTACCTTCCCTGCCCGTGTTTGCTAGATCACGTGTCTGTGGTCAGATGTATCTTTGCACCGACATTGTGTGCCAGAGATACATTAACTTGCCGCTGAACGTGGCCATATAGCTCTGGGATGCCCTTCTGGGAGAAATATTTCCTTCCGGGGCCTTCCATTCCAATGGGCAAAATTTTTCTAAAGGTCTCCGAGTCCACCAGTTTATATGGCAGTAGTTGGCGGGCTAGCAGTTCTGTCAAGCCAGCGGTCAGCCGTTGGGCAAGAGGGTTATCCGGCCTCATCTTATTTTTTCGCTCGAACATTTGGGGCAAGGAAGCATGCCTTTTGCCAGATGAACAGCAAGGTGGAAGGTGGAGTCGAGGATAACTGGGAGGAGAGAGGAGAAGGAGAAGAGGCAGGACAGTGAGCGCCGGGAGTGTGGCTTTGTGGGTTCTGACAGTATTCCTTCCACTGGGCACGGTGATGGGAAGCCAGGTGCCTTCTTAAGGTGGTCATCCCTAGATGAGTGTTGGGCTTTCCGCGACTTACACGTTGACAGCACAGGCTGCAGATGGCAACACTATTGTCAGCAGCGGACACATTAAAAAAAGCCCACAATGCGGAGCCATGTGCCTGTGTACTGGGAGCGCCAGATGTGACCGTGCATGGTGGATGTTTCGTTCCAGATACATTAGCAGTCTGCTTTTTGCCTCCTGTGCACTGTAAGTTCTGCCTGCTTCTCCTCCCTATCTGCTGCTCCGTCTCGTCATCATCGATTTAGTCACCTTCACCACCACTGACATTAGAGATCTCAGAGTAGGCAGCAACAGCGGGGACCACCCTCCTTGGGCTGATCTGTCTACTGTCGTCAGACTGCTGGGTGGCGACCGTTGATACCTCCTCTTCCTGATCCGATGCCAAGAATGGCTGCGCATCGGTAAGGTCTTGGAATGTGTGGGAAAATAATTCCTCTGACTCGAGCTGAGGGGATATGGTGGTGGTGGTGTCTTTGGGGGTGGACACAGCAGAGAGTGAGGAGGGTGCATATAGAGAGGATGAGGAGGGTGCAGAAGCGAAAAGCTGAGTGAGCCACTCAACCAAGTCTGGTGCGTCCTTTCACATAATCGCACGCACCTTCTGCAACTTCCCACTTAGGCTCCGGCCTGGTGCACCTGCCCGACCCCTACCACCCCTGCTGAATAGCCTGCCTCTTCCTCTGCCTCTCATTTTCAAAATAAACCTGTGACAAAAGTCCCTATAGAAGAGCAGTATTTATGGAAGAAGGTATATCACAACCCTGCCTCAATCATTTTTTTTTTTTGGGGGGGGGGGGGGGGGCAACTGGTAAATCACACCAGTAGAAATTATTGGTTCCAATAGTGTTTTTCACTCTGTGTAGATGTGGTAAAACGCAGTAAAACCGCAGACAAATGCTGCACTACCTAAATGCACTATATAGAACGTATATTATTGGTATTTAACACCCCTGCTTCAATCAGTTTTTTTGGGGGGCAACTGGTAAATCACACCAGTAGAAATTATTTCTTCAAATAGTGTTTGTCACTCTGTGTAGATGCGGTGATGCAGCAAAACCGCAGACAAATGCTGCACTACCTAAATGCACTATATAGAACGTATATTATTGGAATATAACACCCCTGCTTCAATCAGTTTTTTGGGGGGCAACTGGTAAATGATACCAGTAGAAATTAGTTGTTCCAATAGCGTTTTGCAGTATCACAGCAGAACCACACACAATGCTGCACAATACAATTGCACTATAATATACTTTCTATGTTAGAAAGTATATTATAAGTATATTACACCTCTCAGTATGTCACACCTATCAATAGCACACCGATACCATTCCTTAAAAGGACTTTTGTGGCCCTATTAGCTAGCAATTTGTGTCCCTAACAGTCTGTCCCTGCTCCACACAGCAACCTCTCCCTACACTGGCAAAAGACTGAATGTAAAATGGTGCCCAAATCTGGTTTATTTATAAGGTAGGGAGCATGTCCATGTGCTGAAATGTCTCAATTGGCTGTCCTGTACCACCTGATGGATGTGTCATAGGTCAAAGTTCTTCACAATGTAAAAGAATATGGTGGGCGCGAATATCGCCATATATTCGCATGTTCGGTGAATTGCGAACGCGCAAAGTTCGCCGCGAACCGACCGCCGGACGAACCGCAAGGCCATCTCTATCTTTTAATGGGGAATTTACTTTTACATTCTGCATTTCATCTGACAGTTTATTTTAATAGCTTTGCTTTCTCATCGTCGCTCTCTGCAACTTCCCCCTCATTGCTCTGTAGAGCGCCAACACCTTCAGATTTATACTTTTTACCATTTATATAATTGAAGAACATTTTAGGATTAGTTTTGCTCTCTTTGGCAATTAATCTCTCGGTCTCTAGTTTGGCGGCTTTTATTTGTTTTTTACATATTCTATTTTTTTCCTTATAGTTTTTTAGTGCTTCCTCGCTACCCTCCTGTTTTAGTGATTTAAATGATTTATTTTTGTTATTTATTGCTTTCTTTACAGTTCTATTTATCCACATTGGTTTCTTCTTGTTCCTTAACCCTTTATTCCTATAAGGTATGTACCTCTCACAATTAGATTTTAGGATGCTTTTAAAAATATCCCATTTTGTGGCGGTATTTTCATTTTTGAGGACTTTGTCCCAGTTAGTTACACCTATGGCCTCTCTTAGTTGGCTAAATTTAGCTTTTTTGAAGTTTGGTATTTTTGTTCCTTCCTGTAGAAATGCTCGTTTGAAGGATAATTGGAAGCTTATTACTTTATGGTCACTATTTCCCAGGTATTCCACCAACTGCACATCTGTTGTTCTGTCAGGCCTATTGATTAATATTAATTCCAGTATGGCCATCCCTCTGGTCAGGTTCTGAACCAGTTGGGAGAGGTAATTGTCTTTGGTTATTGCCAAGAACCTGTTTCCTTTATGAGATGTACAGCTTTCAGTTTCCCAGTCTATATCTGGGTAGTTAAAGTCCCCCATAATAACCTCCTCATTATAATTTGCCGCCTCATCTATCTCATTTAGGGCTCTTTCACACCTGCGTTCTTTTCTTCCGGCATAGAGTTCCGTCGTCGGGGCTCTATGCCGGAAGAATCCTGATCAGGATTATCCTAATGCATTCTGAATGGAGAGTAATCCGTTCAGGATGCATCAGGATGTCTTCAGTTCCGGTACGGAACGTTTGTTGGCCGGAGAAAATACCGCAGCATGCTGCGCTTTTTGCTCCGGCCAAAAATCCGGAACACTTGCCGCAAGGCCGGATCCGGAATTAATGCCCATTGGAAGGCATTGATCCGGATCCGGCCTTAAGCTAAACGTCGTTTCGGCGCATTGCCGGAGCCGACATTTAGCTTTTTCTGAGTGGTTACCATGGCTGCCGGGACGCTAAAGTCCTGACAGCCATGGTAAGTGTAGTGGGGAGCGGGGGAGCAGTGTACTTACCGTCCGTGCGGCTCCCCGGGCGCTCCAGAGTGACGTCAGGGCGCCCCAAGCGCATGGATCACGTGATCCATGTGATCACGTCATCCATGCGCATGGGGCGCTCTGACGTCATTCTGGAGCGCCCGGGGAGCCGCACGGACTGTAAGTATACCGCTCCCCCGCTCCCCGCTCCTACTATGGCAACCAGGACTTTAATAGCGTCCTGGGTGCCATAGTAACACTGAAAGCATTTGGAAGACGGTTCCGTCTTCAAATGCTTTCAGTACACTTGCGTTTTTCCGGATCCGGCAGGCACCTCCGGCAACGGAAGTGCATGCCGGATCCCAACAACGCAAGTGTGAAAGAGGCCTTAGTAGTAGATTTTCTGTGGACTCTGGTATATTAGGTGGTTTATTATAAACTCTTATTAGTAATTTATTATTGTTTTTGCCTCCATGTATTTCTACCCACAGTGACTCCACATGTTCATGTCCCTCACTTACAGTCCTGATCAAAAGTTTAAGACCACTTGAAAAATGGCAAAAAATCCTATTTAGCATGGCTGGATCTTAACAAGGTTCCAAGTAGAGCTTCAACATGCAACAAGAAGAAATGAGAGTGAGACAAAACATTTTTTGAGCATTCAATTTAAAGAAAACAACTGAAACAGGTAATATTTTTTACCCTACACCTTTCCTTCTGAACTGTTCTAGTCCCTCCTTCCATTCCTCCCCCAGTCCCCCTACCTTGCCCCCGGTCTCTATCTGCACTATCTTCCCGTCCTATAACGTAATTACCCTCCCCCACAGTCCCTGGTTTAAACACTCCTCTAACCTTTTAGCCATCTTCTCCCCCAACACAGCTGCCCCTTCCCCATTGAGGTGCAGCCCATCCCTACGATACAGCCTGTAGCTGACAGAGAAGTCGGCCCAGTTCTCCAGGAACCCAAACCCCTCCTTCGTACACCAGTTCTTGAGTCTCTTGTTAACCTTCCTAATCTCCCACTGTCTTTCTTGTGTGGCCCGTGTTACAGGTAGTATTTCGGGAAACACTACCTTTGAGTTCCTTGCCCTAAGCTTTTGACCTAAATACCTAAAATAATATTTAAGGACTCTCCACCTTGCTCTAACTTTGTCATTGGTTCCGATATGGACCATGACTGCTGGATCTTCTCCAGCCCCTCCCAGAAATCTGTCAACCCGATCCGCGATGTGTCGAACTCTATTGCCAGGAAAACAACAAACTGCTCGGCGAACACGGTCTTTGTGACAGATTGCCCTTTCTGTACCCCTAATAATAGAGTCTCCCACTACCAGCACCTCTCTGGCCTGCCCTGCTCTCCTGGTCCCCTGCTTACTGGAGCTGACATTTCCCTGACTGGCAGAGGAAGTGTCAGGCTGCAGCAGTGCTGTCCCTGAACCGACATCCCCCTCATCTGCCAACCGAGCAAACTTGTTGGGATGTGACAGATCAGGGCTAGCCTCCCTGGCACTCTTCCCTCTACCCGGCTTTCTGTTACCCAGATAGCTACCTCACTTTCCTCAGCCTCCTCGCTATTCACACGTCCCCTCATCTACCGCATAGAGTGCTTGCTCAGTGAGCAGCAAACTCTTTTCCAAATTGTTAACGCCTCTTAGTGTTGAAACTCGCCCGTTTAGATACTCAATTTGCGATTCCAAACGGGTAATTTGCTCACATTTTGAACAATGATATGCACCCTCAAACGGCTGTTCTAAGACTGCATACATCAGACAAGATGTGCACTGGACTGCGCTGTCAATAATGGAACACATACTAATGGGGATTACACAACGAAAGCGAAAGATACAATATAGTGCAGTAATAAGAAACAAATTTACTGCAAAATCCCACTGAAGTCCCTGAATCACTTATACAAACACACACTTAACTCAAACACGCGACGCGCAAACTCGCATTATATGCCTGCTTATATAAATGGAGCTCTCAAAACCAGCATGTTTTGTTTCCTCTGGATTCAAAGGCGTCTGAGCTTGCCGAGCTCCAAGTTACGGCCATTATCAGACACCACCATGCCTGGTTCTAGATTAAGTGGCGAGAGCCACAGTTCAGTCTGGTCTCTTATCCCTTGCCACAGCTTTGCGGCGGTGTGCTGTTTGTCCCCTAAGAATATCAGCTTCAGCACGGCCTGTCGCCGCTTCTCCACTGCAGTGCTACACTGCTTCCAGCTACTAACTTATGACTGACTGGTGCTGCACGCGGTTAATTCGCAGGTGGAAGTTAAGGAGGAGTCGGAGGAGGAAAAGTGAGGGTTGAAGCCACTAAAGTAGGTGGTGGCGGAAACCCTGATGGAATTAGGCACGCAATCCTTGGTGTCGGTAGCACCTGTGCCATCCCAGGGTACGACTCGCTCCCAGCCTCCACAAAGTTCACCCAGTATACCGTCAGGGAAATGTAGCATCCCTGGCCAAATGCACTTGTCCATGTGTCCGTGGTTAAGTGGACCTTCCCACTTGGTGTAAGGCGGACACGGCACACCGTGAAAAAAAGTGGTGGCTGGGGACTGCGTAACAAGGGATTGCCGCCAACATCAGACTGTGGAAGGCCTCAGTGTCCACAAGCCTAAATGGTAACATTGCCAGGGCCAGTAATTTGGAAAGTTGCTGTCACGACCATGGTAATGGCCGTGACTCCTGAACCGCATGCAGTTGCCTGTGGTCTGGGGTTGTTGTCAATCACAGGTGAGGGCTGAAGTATGTTGCCTCATCTGTGGTTGCCACTGGCAACATTAGGTATGTGGCAGTAGAGCAGTTGGGGCTGGTTGCTAGGCTGCTCGCTGTCATTGCATGTGGTTGCACCTGGCAACCTGTCTATTAGGTGTGCCTTGTGTTTGTTTGTTGTGCACAAGGTTTTTGTATGGGTGCACGTCCCCTTTAAGTGGCTGTCTTCCCTTCCCTGGTGTGGGAAGGGTTAATTCCCTTCCTAGACTGTAAAGACTGGGTGTGTCTGTGTGGGTGTGGCTACTTGGGCCTATATAGCCTCTGCTGAGAGCAGTACTCAGAGTGGTACTTCAAAAAAAAATAGAAAAACCGCAGCACTCTCTTGTATCTTTAAATCCCTTTTATTCCATCAAATACATGCGACGTTTCGACCTGTGTGGTCTTTCTCAAGCAACTGACAATACAGCTTTACCAGGTTTAAATACCCTCCTACCAGGAGGAGCTAACACGCATGTCAAAAAATTGTGTAAACATAACAAATCAACCTAAATCATGGAGCTGGCACATGTGTGGAAAGAAGGTTTAAATATCATGAGCCTTCCTTCCAAAAATGGGGCCAAGCATCATGTTACAGTTTATACTTAAATATGCATAGCAGTAATAAATATTACTTACTTCAGATTGGCCCTTGTGGACTGCTGGTGGGTGTAAACAAGGTGCTGTGTACAGCATGTAGATCGCATGCCTGTGATTCTTGCAAGTGCGCAGGCGTGTGGAGGCTGGACTCGCACCCAAACACTTAGTCCCGTAGCATCTCTCAGTTTGCATTGCGCGTGCGCATCGGAACAATGATCGCGCGTGCGCAGAAGAAATGTGGATGTGCGCAGGCGCGATCCCACGCAGGCGCACCAGAGGTCATTATTCAGTTACCCAAAGCGCAGGCATCCAGAGCGGAACTCGCGCATGCTCAGTGAGTGTACTGTCAGCCGGCTGGTGGCAGTACTTAGATAACGTGATCCCCTAGGCAGTGTCGGCTGTATTACATCAATAATAACTATGTGGGGCATAAGGGCACTATGTGTGGGGGTATGGAAGGCAATATCAGATGGTGATAGCAGCATAGGTTTATATAGATAGGTACCAGCAAAAATGTATAGCAAGTATACCATACAGTCCCCTAAAGTATCATGACCTATAGTGGGAGAAAACTCTGATGTAGACAATAATGCAATGGTGTCTCAATATGTGAGAGGGTGGGCTAGGGATATACAGCTCGGACACTGGCAAAGTCACATCGTAATGTGTAACCGCCAATTTGTCCTTCCACATTCGACGCTTAGGGTCACATTGTGTGGGGGTCCAACCGAGTGAACGGGAGGGCGCCCCTTATCACTACAGTGCCCGCCATTGCGTATGGTAGAAGTCAGCACCTCAGTCAGTAGGGTGACTAATTACCATGTACATCCATCCAGAGTAGAGGTACTGGTGTCCTATCCCTAGGATCCCCATTTCCTCCAGGGGTTGTCATTCAAACAAGCCGTAGAACCCTCTAGCATAGTGAAAAACACACACCGCTAAAAATGTGTAAAGTTACACACTACTTACTATTTAGGTCTATGATAGTGTTCCAGTGGATGTAAGTTTGCTGTCACCTAGAAAACAGGAGAAAAAGCTGCGTTAAAGGGGGGAAAAGACTTCAAACGTAAGTCAGATCCAAGGGCAACCCCACACTTAGTGTCACTTATGAGGTAGTAATATTGTACCAAGGTATATCTACCAGTATCCAGCGGATTGTTTAATAGGGGGATTTCTCTCACTGTTGTCTTAGCCCACCAGACGTCCACTAGGGATCCAATCTGTTGAAAAAACACACATAGATTAGTGTCTAAAATCATAACCAATGGTTAGGTACAGTACTTAAATGACATTGTGTAGTATACGGTATGAAGGTCACAGTATTCCTTCTAGCAGGCTCCATCACGGCCTCTGGACACGCCGCTGCGCTCCAAGAGAGGGACCGGACCATCTCCAGATGACCCCCTCCACTCTGTCTCTATATCTCAGGCAAGTACCCAGCCCTGATACATGACTAGAGCCCTCACTAAAGGCCAATACGTCTAAGTATCACCTGTGTCACATTTTCATCTTAAACTATATATGACGTATGTGCTGTCTGCTGACAATAAGCTACCAACACTGCACGTCATTCGATTACACTGCCCCTCTACGTGTGCCTAACATTCCCCTGATGAGTTTTATATTAAAAATGAAACATACGTGTAGGGACTAGCTACACTAGGGCACAATAGGGCCAAGTAGCACAAGGGTGAGGTTCCGGACGGGGTCGTTCTTTTCAGAACGGGTGCTCCGTATATAGGACGCTAGGGGCGAGATAGTACCCATATATTAGGGCTGTCTAGGTACCCCTTACCCACTCATATCCCCGCCGGACCCCTTCTGCTCTTCTTTACAGCAAAATTTTCTTGCATTGGACATCTCCAGAGACCAGAGGACCGGGGCCATAACGGTAGGACCTACTGGTTATTTGAGGTGCTGCCGTGTACCCATCTATATTATTTAAGGGTGCCGCCGTGCACCTAGCACATTTGTATCCCTGGTGCCATCACGCACTTTTTTCTTTATTTCTCATTATAGCATTTAGGGACTCATCCTAAAATTGTATATATTAAAAGTTATGTTTTAACCTAAAATCACTATTACTACATTGTCTACATATATTCTAAATACTGGTGATCAAATCACCAACTAAACATATAGCTCCTCCTGACTATAAGTTCATAAATCCATTTTAGTTCAAGTCTTTTAAGTTTCTTTTCCCTGTCTCCTCCCCTTCTCTGTGGGGGTATGCCATCAATGATGCGGAAGCGTAGTTGTGAAACGTTGTGTCTGAGTTTCAGAAAGTGTTCTGGTACCGGTGGTTCAATCTTTTGTGCTTCTTCCTTCTTTTTTCCAGTAAGTAATTTACGTATCGAATAGTGATGTTGATTCAGTCTATTCCTCATTTCCTGGGTTGTTTCACCCACATACAGGAGCCCACACGGACACTGCAGAGTATATATGACAAAATCAGACTTACAGGTATAAAACCCTCTGATAGGGAATCTTTTACCAGTTCTGGGGTGTGTGAAACTGTCCCCCTTGAGCATACTGTAGCAATTACAGCAGCCCAAGCATGGATAGCAGCCTTTCTTTTTTATAATAGGCCCTTCATAGCCTTTAGTGTCTGTCCTTATTAATCTGTCCCCTAAATTCCTAGATCTTCTATAGGATAATAATGGTGCTGATTGGAATTCAGGTATATTGGGGAATGTCTCTTTAAGTATGTGCCAATTGGATTTGAGGACTTGAACAATTCGTCTACTCTGGGTGGAATGTGTAGAGACGAATGGTATCCTCTTTTCCTTGTCGGGTGTCCGTTTAGGGCCCAGAAGCTCTTTCCTTTTGTATTTTTGTACCCTTTCTTTGTGTCTGTTGACCAGGCTTCTTGGATATCCCCTTTCATAGAATTTGTGGCACATTTCCTCAAGACGATGTTCTGAAGTGATGTCATCAGTGACAATGCGTTTCACCCTCAGAAGCTGGCTATATGGTAAAGATTCCTTCATGAAGTTAGGATGATCACTCTGAAATAGAAGCATGTTATTCCTGTCCGTGGGTTTGAGGACACCTACTACATCCAGAAGCGCAGGACCGCGATGGGGTCCAATGTGGCCCCGACATATGCTAATATATTTATGAGCAGATTTGAGGAGGAAATTATATACCCATCCAGCCACTACACAAAGGTGGTAGGCTGGATGAGGTATATAGATGACATTTTTTTCCTCTGGAAAGGTGCTCTGGGAGAATTGATGGATTTTTTAAAATACATCAATTCTATTCATGAAGAACTACAGTTCACTCTGGTATCCTCACAGACAGAGCTACAGTTCCTTGATACGACGATCTACTGCACTGGGAACCAGTTAAAAACTGATCTGTTTGTCAAACCCACGGACAGGAATAACATGCTTCTATTTCAGAGTGATCATCCTAACTTCATGAAGGAATCTTTACCATATAGCCAGCTTCTGAGGGTGAAACGCATTGTCACTGATGACATCACTTCAGAACATCGTCTTGAGGAAATGTGCCACAAATTCTATGAAAGGGGATATCCAAGAAGCCTGGTCAACAGACACAAAGAAAGGGTACAAAAATACAAAAGGAAAGAGCTTCTGGGCCCTAAACGGACACCCGACAAGGAAAAGAGGATACCATTCGTCTCTACACATTCCACCCAGAGTAGACGAATTGTTCAAGTCCTCAAATCCAATTGGCACATACTTTAAGAGACATTCCCCAATATACCTGAATTCCAATCAGCACCATTATTATCCTATAGAAGATCTAGGAATTTAGGGGACAGATTAATAAGGGCAGACACTAAAGGCTATGAAGGGCCTGTTATAAAAAAGAAAGGCTGCTATCCATGCTTGGGCTGCTGTAATTGTAACAGTATGCTCAAGGGGGACAGTTTCACACACCCCAGAACTGGTAAAAGATTCCCTATCAGAGGGTTTTATACCTGTAAGTCTGATTTTGTCATATATACTCTGCAGTGTCCGTGTGGGCTCCTATATGTGGGTGAAACAACCCAGGAAATGAGGAATAGACTGAATCAACATCGCTATTCGATACGTAAATTACTTACTGGAAAAAAGAAGGAAGAAGCACAAAAGATTGAACCACCGGTACCAGAACACTTTCTGAAACTCAGACACAACGTTTCACAACTACGCTTCCGCATCATTGATGGCATACCCCCACAGAGAAGGGGAGGAGACAGGGAAAAGAAACTTAAAAGACTTGAACTAAAATGGATTTATGAACTTCAAACGCTCGAACCAAATGGTCTTAACAGGGATTTCAGGATTGGCTCCCTCTTCTAATCTAGAAGGAATACTGTGACCTTCATACCGTATACTACACAATGTCATTTAAGTACTGTACCTAACCATTGGTTATGATTTTAGACACTAATCTATGTGTGTTTTTTCAACAGATTGGATCCCTAGTGGACGTCTGGTGGGCTAAGACAACAGTGAGAGAAATCCCCCTATTAAACAATCCGCTGGATACTGGTAGATATACCTTGGTACAATATTACTACCTCATAAGTGACACTAAGTGTGGGGTTGCCCTTGGATCTGACTTACGTTTGAAGTCTTTTCCCCCCTTTAACGCAGCTTTTTCTCCTGTTTTCTAGGTGACAGCAAACTTACATCCACTGGAACACTATCATAGACCTAAATAGTAAGTAGTGTGTAACTTTACACATTTTTAGCGGTGTGTGTTTTTCACTATGCTAGAGGGTTCTACGGCTTGTTTGAATGACAACCCCTGAAGGAAATGGGGATCCTAGGGATAGGACACCAGTACCTCTACTCTGGATGGATGTACATGGTAATTAGTCACCCTACTGACTGAGGTGCTGACTTCTACCATACGCAATGGCGGGCACGGTAGTGATAAGGGGCGCCCTCCCGTTCACTCGGTTGGACCCCCACACAATGTGACCCTAAGCGTCGAATGTGGAAGGACAAATTGGCGGTTACACATTACGATGTGACTTTGCCAGTGTCCGAGCTGTATATCCCTAGCCCACCCTCTCACATATTGAGACACCATTGCATTATTGTCTACATCGGAGTTTTCTCCCACTATAGGTCATGATACTTTAGGGGACTGTATGGTATACTTGCTATACATTTTTGCTGGTACCTATCTATATAAACCTATGCTGCTATCACCATCTGATATTGCCTTCCATACCCCCACACATAGTGCCCTTATGCCCCACATAGTTATTATTGATGTAATACAGCCGACACTGCCTAGGGGATCACGTTATCTAAGTACTGCCACCAGCCGGCTGACAGTACACTCACTGAGCATGCGCGAGTTCCGCTCTGGATGCCTGCGCTTTGGGTAACTGAATAATGACCTCTGGTGCGCCTGCGTGGGATCGCGCCTGCGCACATCCACATTTCTTCTGCGCACGCGCGATCATTGTTCCGATGCGCACGCGCAATGCAAACTGAGAGATGCTACGGGACTAAGTGTTTGGGCGCGAGTCCAGCCTCCACACGCCTGCGCACTTGCAAGAATCACAGGCATGCGATCTACATGCTGTACACAGCACCTTGTTTACACCCACCAGCAGTCCACAAGGGCCAATCTGAAGTAAGTAATATTTATTACTGCTATGCATATTTAAGTATAAACTGTAACATGATGCTTGGCCCCATTTTTGGAAGGAAGGCTCATGATATTTAAACCTTCTTTCCACACATATTGCCAGCTCCATGATTTAGGTTGATTTGTTATGTTTACACAATTTTTTGACATGCGTGTTAGCTCCTCCTGGTAGGAGGGTATTTAAACCTGGTAAAGCTGTATTGTCAGTTGCTTGAGAAAGACCACACAGGTCGAAACGTCGCATGTATTTGATGGAATAAAAGGGATTTAAAGATACAAGAGAGTGCTGCGGTTTTTCTATTTTTTTGGATACTTGGAGGGACGCTACGGACTGACGTTCAACACCGCTTGCACCACCACATCAAGGCCGGTTTATCCCGAGTGCTGCTACACCATCAATTTTTTGCTTACAGCAGTCTGGTAGCTTGCACAGGGCCTCACAACGAACTTTGTTTTAGTGACCGCCGTGGGAGTATTAAAATGGACTCATCAAATAAATCTATCTATTCGGATGAAGATGTCACAAGGATTCTGGAGGGAGCAGAAGGAGACGGGTCATTCCTGAACAAACCTACTAAAGACTTGATCAAAAAGAAATGGGAGAACGAGATGAAGCAGTACATCAACCATGAACTACATATATTCACAATAAGGGAGTACTACAAAGCGGAAAGAATACCACGTGGTCTCAGGTCCCATCTGAGACCCATTTTACTACCCAGAAACAGCGAATTCTGTGCAAAATTTGCACAGATTTCAAACAGATACTCAATGGATCTGATGCTACTCAACATGGAGTACTTGCAAAAAGAACTGATCGAGCGTAAAAAAAACTATAGAAGACCTAGATCAACAATTAAAGAAACTCATGACGAGCCAAGAATACAGCGAAGCGAAGGAAATAATGGAAAAAGACCTGCAGGGATACAGACTGGACATAGAGAAGTCTAAAAGACAGAAGTGGTTCCGTGACCAGGAGGATTATCTAAAAGGCGACATCTATGGGGCAAAGCAGATTGAAAGACCACAGGGGAGAAGACAACAACAGAAACGAGGCAAAGGACCCGGACAACGGAACAGGGATGTCCGCATCACAGAATCAGAGTCTTCAGGAGAAACCAGTGGAGAAGGAAAAAATTTTTAGGAATGAGGAGGATACAAGAAAGAAGAAAAAAACACCCAGGAGAGGGGGAAGGAAACACCACAGAAAACGGAAAAGACAATACAATGATTACACGTTCCAGGAAACCACCTGTGGACCCAAGACCACATCCGAACCACCAGGAGAAATAGAAGTACTTGACATGGAGATGGAAAAGAAAGAATTAGTGGTAAATATTTCATCTATTGTTTTAACCCCCATCGAACTCTCTATTTTAGAAAAGGGCCTTTCCTTCTATCCAACTACGGACACCAACTGGTTCGATTGCGAGATCGATCTACAAAAATTCTTTAGGCGCATCAAATTACGGGTATTTTTTGACAATAAGGACCACATGGATCCTAAGACAGTAGACCCAACCATGACCCCCAATGTAATTAGATTAAAAGACATGGGCCTCTTCCTACGCAGCGAGTTCCAACCGCCGGTATGTATTCAAGCAATTGATACATACATAGACTTGGTAAAGAAAGGTATAGAAAACATTAAACACCAGACTACACCGAGGGTGGCCAGGAATAATATGTCACAGGAGGATCATAAAATCCTACGCGGTCTTTGCGCAAGGAAGGATATAACAATCAAAAAAGCGGATAAAGGTGGAGCAACTGTAATTATGGATACGATGAAGTATAAGGCGGAGATTTTTCGCCAACTAGGTGATACTGAGGTTTACCGCATAGTGGATTCCGACCCTAAATTCGGTATAATAAGAAGATTCAAACTACTGGTTGATGATGCCTACGCCACTAAACTGATAGATGAAAAATTGCATGAATATCTACTGACTGAACAACCAGTGACTCCCATACTGTATACCCTGCCCAAAATCCACAAAAATCCTCTAGATCCCCCAGGCCGACCAATAGTGTCCGGGATAGGGTCTGTTTTTTCCTCACCAGCAACCTTCCTTGATAAATACCTAAGGGAATACTCCACATCCGCAACATCATATGTTCGGGACACAACAGACTTTTTACAAAAACTAGAACAGCTAGACTATAACAATGGAGATCACCTCGTTTCTTTCGATGTGGTGAGCTTGTACACAAGCATTGACCATACGAAAGGGCTAGAAGCCATCGAATGGGCCCTGACCAGAGGTAAAATTGACAACGGAAAATTACATTTTGTATTGGCACTATTAGAAATAGTCCTAACATGCAATTTTTTTATTTTTTATTTGAGGACACCTACTACATCCAGAAGCGCGGGACCGCGATGGGGTCCAATGTGGCCCCGACATATGCTAATATATTTATGAGCAGATTTGAGGAGGAAATTATATACCCATCCAGCCACTACACAAAGGTGGTAGGCTGGATGAGGTATATAGATGACATTTTTTTCCTCTGGAAAGGTGCTCTGGGAGAAATGATGGATTTTTTAAAATACATCAATTCTATTCATGAAGAACTACAGTTCACTCTGGTATCCTCACAGACAGAGCTACAGTTCCTTGATACGACGATCCACTGCACTGGGAACCAGTTAAAAACTGATCTGTTTGTCAAACCCACGGACAGGAATAACATGCTTCTATTTCAGAGTGATCATCCTAACTTCATGAAGGAATCTTTACCATATAGCCAGCTTCTGAGGGTGAAACGCATTGTCACTGATGACATCACTTCAGAACATCGTCTTGAGGAAATGTGCCACAAATTCTATGAAAGGGGATATCCAAGAAGCCTGGTCAACAGACACAAAGAAAGGGTACAAAAATACAAAAGGAAAGAGCTTCTGGGCCCTAAATGGACACCCGACAAGGAAAAGAGGATACCATTTGTCTCTACACATTCCACCCAGAGTAGACGAATTGTTCAAGTCCTCAAATCCAATTGGCACATACTTAAAGAGACATTCCCCAATATACCTGAATTCCAATCAGCACCATTATTATCCTATAGAAGATCTAGGAATTTAGGGGACAGATTAATAAGGGCAGACACTAAAGGCTATGATGGGCCTGTTATAAAAAAGAAAGGCTGCTATCCATGCTTGGGCTGCTGTAATTGCAACAGTATGCTCAAGGGGGACAGTTTCACACACCCCAGAACTGGTAAAAGATTCCCTATCAGAGGGTTTTATACCTGTAAGTCTGATTTTGTCATATATACTCTGCAGTGTCCGTGTGGGCTCCTATATGTGGGTGAAACAACCCAGGAAATGAGGAATAGACTGAATCAACATCGCTATTCGATACGTAAATTACTTACTGGAAAAAAGAAGGAAGAAGCACAAAAGATTGAACCACCGGTACCAGAACACTTTCTGAAACTCAGACACAACGTTTCACAACTACGCTTCCGCATCATTGATGGCATACCCCCACAGAGAAGGGGAGGAGACAGGGAAAAGAAACTTAAAAGACTTGAACTAAAATGGATTTATGAACTTCAAACGCTCGAACCAAATGGTCTTAACAGGGATTTCAGGATTGGCTCCCTCTTCTAATCTAGAAGGAATACTGTGACCTTCATACCGTATACTACACAATGTCATTTAAGTACTGTACCTAACCATTGGTTATGATTTTAGACACTAATCTATGTGTGTTTTTTCAACAGATTGGATCCCTAGTGGACGTCTGGTGGGCTAAGACAACAGTGAGAGAAATCCCCCTATTAAACAATCCGCTGGATACTGGTAGATATACCTTGGTACAATATTACTACCTCATAAGTGACACTAAGTGTGGGGTTGCCCTTGGATCTGACTTATGTTTGAAGTCTTTTCCCCCCTTTAACGCAGCTTTTTCTCCTGTTTTCTAGGTGACAGCAAACTTACATCCACTGGAACACTATCATAGACCTAAATAGTAAGTAGTGTGTAACTTTACACTTTTTTAGCGGTGTGTGTTTTTCACTATGCTAGAGGGTTCTACGGCTTGTTTGAATGACAACCCCTGTAGGAAATGGGGATCCTAGGGATAGGACACCAGTACCTCTACTCTGGATGGATGTACATGGTAATTAGTCACCCTACTGACTGAGGTGCTGACTTCTACCATACGCAATGGCGGGCACGGTAGTGATAAGGGGCGCCCTCCCGTTCACTCGGTTGGACCCCCACACAATGTGACCCTAAGCGTCGAATGTGGAAGGACAAATTGGCGGTTACACATTACGATGTGACTTTGCCAGTGTCCGAGCTGTATATCCCTAGCCCACCCTCTCACATATTGAGACACCATTGCATTATTGTCTACATCTGAGTTTTCTCCCACTAAAGGTCATGATACTTTAGGGGACTGTATGGTATACTTGCTATACATTTTTGCTGGTACCTATCTATATAAACCTATGCTGCTATCACCATCTGATATTGCCTTCCATACCCCCACACATAGTGCCCTTATGCCCCACATAGTTATTATTGATGTAATACAGCCGACACTGCCTAGGGGATCACGTTATCTAAGTACTGCCACCAGCCGGCTGACAGTACACTCACTGAGCATGCGCGAGTTCCGCTCTGGATGCCTGCGCTTTGGGTAACTGAATAATGACCTCTGGTGCGCCTGCGTGGGATCGCGCCTGCGCACATCCACATTTCTTCTGCGCACGCGCAATCATTGTTCCGATGCGCACGCGCAATGCAAACTGAGAGACGCTACGGGACTAAGTGTTTGGGCGCGAGTCCAGCCTCCACACGCCTGCGCACTTGCAAGAATCACAGGCATGCGATCTACATGCTGTACACAGCACCTTGTTTACACCCACCAGCAGTCCACAAGGGCCAATCTGAAGTAAGTAATATTTATTACTGCTATGCATATTTAAGTATAAACTGTAACATGATGCTTGGCCCCATTTTTGGAAGGAAGGCTCATGATATTTAAACCTTCTTTCCACACATGTGCCAGCTCCATGATTTAGGTTGATTTGTTATGTTTACACAATTTTTTGACATGCGTGTTAGCTCCTCCTGGTAGGAGGGTATTTAAACCTGGTAAAGCTGTATTGTCAGTTGCTTGAGAAAGACCACACAGGTCGAAACGTCGCATGTATTTGATGGAATAAAAGGGATTTAAAGATACAAGAGAGTGCTGCGGTTTTTCTATTTTTTTGGATACTTGGAGGGACGCTACGGACTGACGTTCAACACCGCTTGCACCACCACATCAAGGCCGGTTTATTCCGAGTGCTGCTACACCATCCATTTTCAGAGGGGTACTTCAGCCATGGTCTGCTGGAGTCATCCTCATTCCTAATACCATCTGCCAGTGAGGGCCACCCTTGTTGTCATAGCAAATGTTATGTGATGTTTAGTCAATGTTGTTTTCCTTCTGTTATTTAATGCAGCTATGGATCTGGGTTCCTGTCTGTATGTGTGTTGGCTGTGTCCTTTTAAGTATGGTGTGGACGTCAGCGTGTCAGCTCAGGGATCCAGTCAGCAAGGCTGTGGCAGGTAGGTGGAACTAGTGCAGTTCACCTGCCATATCCATAGGTCTGTTTTTGTATCCCTTTTCCTTGCAGCTTGGCCAGTGAGACTCCTGTTCCTTCGTGTCCAGGAGGAACGGGCTGTCTACCCAGTTCCTAGCTCAGGGATCGGCAGAGGGTCAGTAGGGATCCGAGGTTCCTGAGCATGAGCCCTCCTACCTTCCAGGTCGGCTCATGCAGCTAGGAGTCAGGGTCAGATTAGGGAAGCTCTAGGAGGTGACCTGCTCCCTATTTCTGCCATCCTGGCCGAGCAGCCACTAACATCTTCTGGCATCGCACGGCTGAGGGTTTTCCCCATCCTCAGCTGTGACAGTTGCACATTAAGTGCTATGGCGTGTTGGGGGGTGGCTGGGTATTTGCGCTTGCATTCAAAGGCCTGGGTTTAGGACATTTATACGCTGCGCTGGGACACGAAAGTGGATGTGGTTGCTGATGGTGCTTGCGAAGGTCCAGGTGCAGGGTGGGATGCATACGAGCCTGCTTCTTCGACAGGGGATTGGCCAGCAAGTAACACAGGGGAAGAGGAGGCAGTGGTGTGACCCGCAGACACATATTGTGGACCCAGACTTTCGTCCCACTTATTAAAGTGCATGGATGCCATGTGGCGGATCATGCTGGTGGTGGTGAGGTTGCTAGTGTTCACGCCCTGGCTCATTTTCATATTGCACAGGTTGCAAACTACTATTCTTTTGTCGTCCTTACTTTCCTCAAAAAATCACCATACTGCGGAACATCTACCCCTTGACAAGGGAGATTTCCTCAAGGGGTTGCTCCATGTAACAGTTGCGGGCCATTGTGGTGTGGCCCGCCTTCTCCCTTTTGCCACCCCACTGCCTCTTCCAGCCTGTTGCGGTGCTGCAGATCCCTCCCCCTCTGTACTGCTGTCCTCGCTCGGCTTTCCAACTTCCCAGGTTGGGTCAGTGACCTCATCGTCCGTCACTGATATTTTAGGGATGCGCACATTTTAAACAGGAAATGTGGCGCGGATAATTTTACTGTCCACAGGGGACACCATCTACGGAAAAAGTGTACTGGATGTCA
The DNA here is from genome assembly GCF_905171765.1 of Bufo bufo. Lineage (NCBI taxonomy): Eukaryota > Metazoa > Chordata > Amphibia > Anura > Bufonidae > Bufo > Bufo bufo. Next base: position 76,092,303 of record NC_053391.1, on the reverse strand, counting down.
CTGATATTTTAGGGATGTGCACACTTTAAACAGGAGATGTGGCACGGATAATTTAACTGTTGACAGGGGACACCATCTATGGAAAAAGTGCACTGGATATCACTGATATTTTAGGGATGCACACACTTTAAATAGGAGATGTGGCGTGGATAATTTTACTGTCCGCAGGGGACGCCGTCTACCGAAAATCTGCACTGGAAGTCACTGATATTTTAGGAATGCGCACACTTTAAACAGGAGATGTGGCACGGATAATTTAACTGTCTACAGCGTGCACATCTATGGAAAAACTGCACTGGATGTTACTGATATTTTAGGGATGCACACACTTTAAACAGGAGATGTGGCGCGGATAATAACTGTCTGCAGCGGACACCGTCTACGGAAAAAGTGCACTGGATGTCACTGATATTTTAGAGATGCGCAGAATTTACACAGGAGATGTGGCCTATTACACGGTATTTTACACAGGATGCGCTAAAAATTTATATTGCTGCTGTTACACACAATAATCCTTAAAAGGACTTGTGGGTCTCTGAAAAGTTTTTTGTATAAAAAATCTTCCTAAAACACTCCCTACACTGTCTGTCCCTTCCTATGCAAAGCTCTCCCTAAGGGTACTTTCGCACTTGCAGCAGAGGATGCCGGCTGGCAGTTCCGTCGTCGGACCTGCCTGCCAGATTCCTCAAAACGTATGCAAACTGATGGCATTTGTCAGACGGATCAGGATCCTGATCCATCAGAAAAATGCTTTGAAATGCCAGATCCGTCTCTCCAGTGTCATCCGGATAAACGGATCCAGCATTTTTTTTTGCTCTCCATTTTTTTTGCTCTCCATTCAGAATGCATTAGGATAAAACTGATCAGTTCTTTTCCAGTATTGAGCCCCTACGACGGAACTCAATGCCAGAAAATAATAACGCTAGTGTGAAAGTACCCTAAGGCCTCCTGCACACAAACGTATTTTTTTGCGGTCCGCAAAAACGGGTCCCGTTTTCCGTGATCCGTGCCCGTTTTTTCGTCCGTGGGTCTTCCTTGATTTTTGGAGGGTCCACGGACATGAAGCGGAGCCAAACGGATCCGTCCTGAATTACAATGCAAGTCAACGGGGACGGATCCGTTTGACGTTGACACAATATGGTGCCATTTCAAACGGATCCGTCCCTATTGACTTTCAATGTAAAGTCTGGAGTCCCTTTTATACCATCGGATCGGAGTTTTCTCCAATCCGATGGTATATTTTAACTTGAAGCGTCCCCATCACCATGGGAACGCCCCTATGTTAGAATATACTGTCGGATATGAGTTAGATCGTGAAACCTCATTTCCGACAGTATATTCTAACACAGAGGCGTTCCCATGGTGATGGGGACGCTTCTAGTTAGAATATACTACAAACTGTGTACATGACTGCCCCCTGCTGCCTAGCAGCATCCGATCTCTTACAGGGGGCCGTCATCAGCACAATTAACCCCTCAAGTGCCGCACCTGAAGGGGTTAATTGTACTATCATATCCCCCTGTAAGAGATCAGGGCTGCCAGGCAGCAGGGGGCAGACCCCCCCCCCCTCCCCAGTTTGAATATCTATTGTAATAAATCGTTGGTGGCACAGTGTGCGGCCCCCCCCCCCTTCCTCCCTCTATTGTAATAAATCGTTGGTGGCACAGTGTGCGCCCCCCCGCCCCCCCTTCCTCCCTCTATTGTAATAAATCGTTGGTGGCACAGTGTGCGCCCCCCATCGGCCCCCCCCTCCCTCTATAGCATTAACAACATTGGTGGCCAGTGTGCGGCCTCCCATCTCCCCCCCCCCCCCCCCGATCATTGGTGGCAGCTAGAGATGGCCCGAACTATCCGACGGCGAACAGTTCCCGGCGAACATAGCTTGTTCGCGTTCGCCTCTGCCGGGCGAACACATGCGATGTTCGGTCCGCCCCCTATACATCATCATTGAGCAAACTTTGACCCTGTACCTCACAGTCAGCAGACACATTCCAGCCAATCAGCAGCATACCCTCCCTCCCAGACCCTCCCACCTCCTGCACAGCATCCATTTTAGATTCATTCTGAAGCTGCAGTCTTAGTGAGAGGAGGGAGACTGTAACTGCTGCTGATTTAATTGGGAAATCGATAGCTAGGCTAGTGAATTCAGTGTCCACTCCAGTCCTGAAAGACTCATCTGATCTCTGCTGTAAGGACAGCGTCCTGACAGCACCCCAAAAAGCCCTTTTTAGGGCTGCAACATTAGTCTGCTTTTTTTTTTTCCTTTATATACATATTGCAGTTGCCTGGCCTGCCTGTGTGTGAGGAGCTGCAGGCCCACAGACTGTAGTGTGCCCACTGCCAGTGCTCACCCCTGTCATTCCGTGTGGCACAGGACTTTGCTTAAAAAAAGGCACTTAATTTTTACACTTTAATCTAAGGTTAGTTGCCTGCCAGTGTGTGTCAGGCTGACTTCCACTGACTGTAGTGTGCCCACTGCCAGTGCCCACCACTCATACCGGCTGGCACAGGACTTTGCATAAAAAAGGCATTTAATTTTTACACTTTAGTGTAATTTCAGCTGCTTGCCTGCTGCTAGTGTGTGTCAGGCCGACTTCAACTGACTGTAGTGTGCCCACTGCCAGTGCCCACCCCTGTCATCCCGTGTGGCACAGGACTTTGCTTAAAAAAAAGGCACTTCATTTTTACACTTTAATCTAAGGTTAGTTGCCTGCCAGTGTGTGTCAGGCCGACTTCAACTGACTGTAGTGTGCCCACTGCCAGTGCCCACCCCTGTCATCCCGAGTGGCACAGGACTTTGCTTAAAAAATAGGCACTTAATTTTTACACTTTAATCTAAGGTTAGTTGCCTGCCAGTGTGTGTCAGGCTGACTTCCACTGACTGTAGTGTGCCCACTGCCAGTGCCCACCACTCATACCGGCTGGCACAGGACTTTGCATAAAAAAGGCATTTAATTTTTACACTTTAGTGTAATTTCAGCTGCTTGCCTGCTGCTAGTGTGTGTCAGGCCGACTTCAACTGACTGTAGTGTGCCCACTGCCAGTGCCCACCCCTGTCATCCCGTGTGGCACAGGACTTTGCTTAAAAAAAAGGCACTTCATTTTTACACTTTAATCTAAGGTTAGTTGCCTGCCAGTGTGTGTCAGGCCGACTTCAACTGACTGTAGTGTGCCCACTGCCAGTGCCCACCCCTGTCATCCCGAGTGGCACAGGACTTTGCTTAAAAAATAGGCACTTAATTTTTACACTTTAATCTAAGGTTAGTTGCCTGCCAGTGTGTGTCAGGCTGACTTCCACTGACTGTAGTGTGCCCACTGCCAGTGCCCACCACTCATACCGGCTGGCACAGGACTTTGCTTAAAAAAGGCATTTAATTTTTACACTTTAATGTAATTTCAGCTGCTTGCCTGCTGCTAGTGTGTGTCAGGCCGACTTCAACTGACTGTAGTGTGCCCACTGCCAGTGCCCACCCCTGTCATACCGAGTGGCACAGGACTTTGCTTAAAAAATAGGCACTTAATTTTTACACTTTAATCTAAGGTTAGTTGCCTGCCAGTGTGTGTCAGGCTGACTTCCACTGACTGTAGTGTGCCCACTGCCAGTGCCCACCACTCATACCGGCTGGCACAGGACTTTGCATAAAAAAGGCATTTAATTTTTACACTTTAGTGTAATTTCAGCTGCTTGCCTGCTGCTAGTGTGTGTCAGGCCGACTTCAACTGACTGTAGTGTGCCCACTGCCAGTGCCCACCCCTGTCATCCCGTGTGGCACAGGACTTTGCTTAAAAAAAAGGCACTTCATTTTTACACTTTAATCTAAGGTTAGTTGCCTGCCAGTGTGTGTCAGGCCGACTTCAACTGACTGTAGTGTGCCCACTGCCAGTGCCCACCCCTGTCATCCCGAGTGGCACAGGACTTTGCTTAAAAAATAGGCACTTAATTTTACACTTTAATGTAATTTCAGCTGCTTGCCTGCTGCTAGTGTGTGTCAGGCCGACTTCAACTGACTGTAGTGTGCCCACTGCCAGTGCCCACCCCTGTCATACCGAGTGGCACAGGACTTTGCTTAAAAAATAGGCACTTAATTTTTACACTTTAATCTAAGGTTAGTTGCCTGCCAGTGTGTGTCAGGCTGACATCCACTGACTGTAGTGTGCCCACTGCCAGTGCCCACCCCTGTCATACCGAGTGGCACAGGACTTTGCTTAAAAAATAGGCACTTAATTTTTACACTTTAATCTAAGGTTAGTTGCCTGCCAGTGTGTGTCAGGCTGACTTCCACTGACTGTAGTGTGCCCACTGCCAGTGCCCACCACTCATACCGGCTGGCACAGGACTTTGCTTAAAAAAGGCATTTAATTTTTACACTTTAATGTAATTTCAGCTGCTTGCCTGCTGCTAGTGTGTGTCAGGCCGACTTCAACTGACTGTAGTGTGCCCACTGCCAGTGCCCACCCCTGTCATACCGAGTGGCACAGGACTTTGCTTAAAAAATAGGCACTTAATTTTTACACTTTAATCTAAGGTTAGTTGCCTGCCAGTGTGTGTCAGGCTGACTTCCACTGACTGTAGTGTGCCCACTGCCAGTGCCCACCACTCATACCGGCTGGCACAGGACTTTGCATAAAAAAGGCATTTAATTTTTACACTTTAGTGTAATTTCAGCTGCTTGCCTGCTGCTAGTGTGTGTCAGGCCGACTTCAACTGACTGTAGTGTGCCCACTGCCAGTGCCAACCACTGATACCGGGTGGCACAGTAGCTTGCCGATAAATAAGGCATTTAATTTTTAGACAGTAGTCTAAATTCAGTTGCTTGCCTGCTGCCAGTGTGTGTCAGGCCCGCTTCCACTGACTGTAGTGTGCCCACTGCCAGTGCCAACCACTGATACCGGGTGGCACAGTAGCTTGCCGATAAATAAGGCATTTAATTTTTAGACAGTAGTCTAAATTCAGTTGCTTGCCTGCTGCCAGTGTGTGTCAGGCCCTCTTCCACTGACTGTAGTGTGCCCACTGCCAGTGCCAACCACTCATACCGGGTGGCACAGTAGCTTGCCGATAAATAAGGCATTTAATTTTTACACTTTAGTGTAATTTCAGTTGCTTGCCTGCTGCCAGTGTGTGTCAGGCCCGCTTCTACTGACTGTAGTGTGCCCACTGCCAGTGCCAACCACTGATACCATCTCCCCGTTCGAAAAATCTATTCAATAAATGGCACCCAGATTGGGGACGTTAGAGGGATTAAACTGATGAGAATAGTACTACAGAAAATACCACTCATATCGGGTGTGACAGTAAATTGCACGGCGCAGACGCAGTCACCGTGGATAAAAACAAAGGGGAGGGAGCCAGCGTTTTTTTAACCATCTCCCCGTTCGAAAAATCAATTCAATTGACCTTTCGGGGACCCTTGGTGTTGTACGTGGCTGGGTGGAGGAAGAAACCTTCAATGACATCACCGGGACGTGGCTAGCTTGGTATCCAACCTTGTGCAAATGGGGAGTTTGCGGTTGTGCAAATGAACTGTTTGCGGTGCATTAAAAGGGGAGTTTGGTCTGTCAATGTCTGTGATGCGGGCGTAACCCTTACACTACCTGATCGATACAACATCATACCTGATCGTATACACACACTGGATGTTTTAAAGCACGTTATTCCAAACAATTTAGGAATGTTAGTTGATTTATGCCCTTTATGGATTAAAACCCGACTCTGCGTCCACTACGTAATTTTCCATGGGAGTTTTGCCATAGATCCCCCTCCGGCATGCCACAGTCCAGGTGTTAGACCCCTTGAAACAACTTTCTCATCACTATTGTGGCCAGAAAGAGTCCCTGTGGGTTTTAAAATTCGCCTGTCTATTGAAGTCTATGGCGGTTCGCCCGGTTCGCCAGTTCGCGAACATTTGCGGAAGTTCTCGTTCGCTGTTCGCGAACTGAAAATTTTATGTTCGCGACATCACTAGTGGCAGCGGGTCACTAGCAAAGATTCATACTTACCTGGGAGAGGCGATGTTCGTGTCCGGCCGGGAGCTCCTCCTACTGGTAAGTGACAGTTCATTTAGCAATGCGCCGCACAGACCTGAGGCTGTCACTTACCAGTAGGTGGAGCTCCCGGCCGGACACGAACATCGTAGCAGCCGGTAAGTATGAATCTTCTACTACTGGTCTATTGCTATGTAACCATGGCAACCAGGACTGTAGTAGCGTCCTGGTTGCCATGGTTACCGATCGGAGCCCCAGCGATTAAACTGGGACTCCGATCGGAACTCCGCTGCCACCAATGATGATGGGGGGGGGGGGGAGATGGGAGGCCGCACACTGGCCATCAATGTTGTTAATGCTATAGAGGGAGGGGGGGCCGATGGGGGGCGCACACTGTGCCACCAACGAATTATTACAATAGAGGGAGGGAGGGGGGGGCGCACACTGTGCCACCAACGAATAATTACAATAGAGGGGGGGGGGGGCCGCACTGGCCATCAATGATATTCAAACCGGGGAGGGGGGGGGGTCTGCCCCCTGCTGCCTGGCAGCCCTGATCTCTTACAGGGGGATATGATAGTACAATTAACCCTTTCAGGTGCCGCACCTGAAGGGGTTAATTGTGCTGATCACGGCCCCCTGTAAGAGATCGGGTGCTGCAGGCAGCAGGGGGCAGTCTTGTACACAGTTTGTAGTGTATTCTAACTAGAAGCGTCCCCATCACCATGGGAACGCTTCTGTGTTAAAATATACTGTCGGTTCTGAGTTTCACGAAGTGAAAACTCAGCTTTGAAAAAGCTTTATGCAGACGGATCTTCGGATCCGTCTGTATAAAAAGTAACCTACGGCCACGGATCACGGACACGGATGCCAATCTTGTGTGCATCCGTGTTCTTTCACGGACCCATTGACTTGAATGGGTCCGTGAACCGTTGGCCGTGAAAAAAATAGGACAGGTCATATTTTTTTCACGGCCATGAAACACGGATCACGGATGCGGCTGCAAAACGGTGCATTTTCCGTTTTTTCCACGGACCCATTGAAAGTCAATGGGTCCGCGAAAAAAAACGGAAAACGGCACAACGGCCACGGGTGCACACAACGGTCGTGTGCAGGAGGCCTAACACTGAGCAATGTAGCGCAGGTTGCGCTACAAACATATATTGCTGCTGTCACACACAATAGTCCTTACACAGACTTTTGGATCTATGAAATGTTTTTGTAGAAAAATTATATTCAATTACATTCACTACACTCTCTGTCCCTTCCTTTCCTCAGCTCTCCCTGACTTAGAATAAGCCGAACAGACATCATCTATATATCAGCTATATCGCACCCAATGACGCGTTCCGGACAGCCAATCATTGTAATGCCAGTAGCCAACATGGCTACTAGCATTACAGTGAGGGCTGTACTCACCTGCACGTTTATGGGCTGTTTACACGTGCGGGGACAAGACTCGAGCATTGCGCTCGAGCACATGCGGTGCTCGGTCGAGTAGCACCATATGCCGAGGATAGCAATGCTCGAGCCGAACTGGTATTCGGCCAAGCATGCTCGCTCAACACTAGTTAAAAAGTTTACCTTGAAAAAGTGCATTGCTATTGTTTAATGTGTTGAAGTATGAAGACAAAGATCTCTATTACTTGTGAAAATAATATGTATGTTTGTATTCAGATAATTAGACATGGTTCAGGGTTTACAAGTGTATTTTGCTTCAGCAGAAGACCTTTATGGTACCTTTGGAAAGAGTTATTTAAATACAGTGTTGGACCGACAAAAGTGCAAGGGCTTTTGTTTGTTTATTTGATCCATTTGATGCAGAGGTGGAGAGGAAACCATCCCATCAACGGCTTTCCCTGACATGGACTAAGTTTAAATTCTTGTAGATTGTGTGGAACATCTTTCCTAACTGTAGGTTGCATCAGCTATTAAACAGAGCTGGGACTAGCAATCTCAGAAAAGTACAGGGGCTGCCTAAGTCAATGACACCAGGTGTGGTAAGACAAAATTTTCGGTGACCTGACTGTCACCCAGCAAGAAAATGCGTCAATCACTGGTCTGCCATGCTGAACAAGGCCTTGCTGTTCGTACTATGGCTGCCCAGGGGCGGACCTCAAAGGTAATTGTCTGACCAAGACTTCCTGACCAACCAGCAGGACTGATACAACGATCTGCAGACCAGTGAGGGGAGGAGGTGTTTGTGTCAAAGCTCCTCCCACAGACAAGGTAATGGACTGTCTATCACCCACTGATAAGAAGCTCTAATAAGATCTGCACTATAGTTACACCTGCAAATCCCGAACTTTGTAACAACACAAGAACAGGCCATGCAGGTGCACAGAACATCAAGAAATGGACAATTGACTTTGTACAAGAGACCTCTTTATACAAGAAGATGAGAAGTGAAGAAGACCTCAGTAAGACACTTCTTGTTAGTCCAAAACACATTTATTTTTTTATTTTTATTTTTTTTTAGAGATCCGATGGTCCCGAAGTAGTTTTCTGTCAAATGATTAGGCTATATATGTAGAATAGGTTCTGATATTTGGTGTTGAAGATGAATTAAAGTGGAAGAACCAGGGGTGGAGTATATTGTAAAGGATTTATTAAGTGACTGATTGGTTCTCCTCTTTAATTCTGTTTAATACTTAATACTACTCTGCTCTGTGTAAACATCTGACTGACCTACATTTTCAGGTATTTTCTTCACTTCCAGAACCCAGACAGATTCCTGGAAGCCATACCCTTCAACCAGGAGATTGGGTCCTAGTAAAGAAGCACGTCAGAAAGACTCTTGAAGCCAGATATGACGGTCCCTTCCAGGTTCTGTTGACCACTCCCACCTCAGTGAAACTCGACGGCAAGAAAAAGTGGATTCAAGCATCTCACTGCAAGAAGGTTCCAGGCTTGGAGACAGATATCTGTCAAAAATGATATCCTTTCTCTTGCTGATATTGGAATGGGGGAGGATTGAATGAGGGGATACAATCATTGTATCCAGTGCACAAGAAAAAGGAAATTGCGGCACTCACCTTCGGATGTAAAAAACGTTCTTTATTCTTCCATTATTAAAAGCTGGGTCAGCAGGACAAACAACACAGAATGCAAATGTAAAAAATTGGCAACAGCCGTTTCGCTCTTGTATGCGCTTCCTCTGGCCTCAGTCTGTATGTGTGTGCAATGCAGGTCTTAATACCACACCTAGTGCTCAACCTGCCCACGGGTGAGGTCGTCTCTCCCTATGCTGGGAGGTTACTAACAGTAAAGACCAGAGTGCATCACATATATCCACGGACCCTTTACACAAAAGAACGCCAACCTGATATCCAAAACTAACACAGAAAGACAATCTACAAAAACACTACCATGTCCAATTTTTCATTAAGTCCCAGGGGTTCCGTTGCTCCGGAACGGAGTATCCACCTTCCTTCTCTCCTTAGTAGTTCCCGCTCTCTGTCGCCCCCTTGTGGTGGAGGTGGTACTACTTCCACTCCTGCAAACCTCACGACTCTACAATCTCCACCGTGGGCCTTATTTTTTTTATTTTTTTTTCCTTAAAGTATTTAATTTTTTTTATTTTTTTTTTGCTTGTAACAGCAGCAAATGGAGGTATTAGGTGGTTTTAAATAAATTTTCCATTTCTTCACAGACCTAGTTTCAATTGCCATTTTAGTCCATAATTCCGTCACATGATCAGTTTTCACTTTTCTTTATTTACCTGACCGTTTCTTTTTTTTTTTTTTTTTAAGTTTCAAAAGCTTTATTTGTAAAAGCAGGAGTACATAATAAAATAAGGATAGAGGAGGGTAAGAACAGACCTCCTGTAAAATAATATATTAACTAACAAGTTAACAATGGTATGATACATATTAGATCACAAGTCAATACTAAGTCATTGCTTCTTATTGCGGATATTACTGGAATTTTTTCGAGAGAGAGTCAGCCTCCGGTCCACACTTCAGAAGGCCAGTCAGGGACCAAAATGATGGATTATTTAAATGGAAGTTGTGTAAAGAAGGCATAATGTGGGGTAGAAGCTCTAGAGATTTGTATCATCTCCCAAAACCTCTGTGAATCTTCCAAGCGAGCCATGTGACATTGAACTTATGGATAGATCTCGATTACCAGTGGGAAATTTCCTCTAGTCTGTATATCTGATCGACTCTAGCGAACCAGTGTTCAATAGAAGGGGTATAAGACGAGAGCTAGTGGTGCGGGATTAAAAATCTAGCCGCGTTGACTAGCTGTCTGAAGAGGCCAATGTTTGGAATCCTGCAGGATGTAGGGTATAGATTTAGCAGAGCAATCTCTGGCTGAGGCGAAAGAGGTCCCGCAGATTTGATTACACAGACCGAAAATCTGCTTCCACCAGTCCCTTAAGGGAGGACAATCCCACCAAATATGTAGGAAGGAGCCTCTAGATTTTGAGCATCTCCAGCATGTGTCTGAAGCAGACGTTGAATATAGGCAGGTTTTATCTGGGGTCTTATACCATCTGGCCACCACTTTGTAGCAGTTCTCCTGTATTCTGACGCATCTTGATGTCCTGTGTGGGGAAATAAAGATTTGGTCTATTTCCTGTAAGGAAAACCAACGACCTGTTCAAGTCTTTCTCCCAGAGTCTAATGAACGCAGGGATAAAGAGAGCGTCAGGAAGTCTTAATCTATTGTAAAGCTGGGAAATTATTTTGGATGGGGTCTGGGTGCATTCTAATAGGCTTTCCAGCCACACTTGTGGACGGGAAAAGTCTTGTGGTTTAATGTTTTGTTGAATGTATGAACAAAGATAGAGTAAGGGGGAGAGATTATAGTGTTGATAGTTAAGTTTGGCCCTCAGGTCTGTTATAGAGAATGAGTGGAAGTCATCTGTAAAGTCTCTTAGTGGGGTTGTGGAGTTTTTGAGGTACCCCTTCACACTATCTAACAGAGCCTTGGGGGTGACATTTATAACATCTCTAATTTGTAGAGTAAGAGAGGGAAATGGTATGAAATGTTGGGTGACACTTAGCCCTTTCCAAGCAGAAAAGGTAGCTTTCATTAGTGGAGAAGCTAGTGGGGGTAGGAATTGAACTGTTCTGTGGCCAAGCAAGAAGGCCCTAAATGTGGTTCCCAGAAGGGCCTGGTCCATGGAGACCCATGATTTGTGAGGATGCTCCCTCAACCAATCAATCACTCTGGCTAGGAGAATCGCCTTCCCATATATTTCAGGGTCGGGGAGGGCATTACCGCCCCATTTCTTTGCTCTGTTCAGTGATTTATACGAAAGTTTGGGTCTCTTGTTAAACCATATGAAGGAGCTAAAAAGATATCTCACTTTTTTGTAGAATAGCAAGGGAACAGGGATAGGGAGAACCTGTTGTAAATATGTTAGTTTGGGTAGAATTAGTGAAGCTAGGATGTTCTTCCTGCCGAACCACGAAAGTATTGGCATATCAAGACTGTTAATTGTCTTGGTAATCTCTATTAACAAGGGATTATAGTTCAGGCCGAACAATTGGGAAGGATCTGTGCTGATCTTGACCCCTAAATATGTCAAGTAAGGGGCTGACCAATTGAAGGGGGATGCTTGGGCTAACTTTTTTTTTTTGTAGAGGCAGATAAACCTGAGCAAATGATTAGCGATTTGTTGTGATTCACTTTAAAGTTGGAGCAAAAACCATAGTTTTCCAGGTGTCGATAGATCATGGGGAGAACAGATTCTGGATTGCTAATCATAACAAGCATATCATCCGCAAAGGCTGCTGTTTTATGTTCCTGGTCTCCTAGTATAATACCTTTGATGGCTGTGTCCTTCCTGATAGTCTGTAGGAGGAGTTCCAGGGTTAAAACAAATAAAAGAGGAGACAAAGGGCACCCCTGTCTAGTACCGTTCCTAATGTTAAAAGGGGGCGATATTGTACTATTGACTGAAATAGAGGCGGAGGCATTGATATACATGGCATCAATAGCATATAGAAAGGAGCTCGGGAAGTTTTGGGATGAGAGGACCTGTTTCATGAAAGACCAGTTGACTCTATCAAAGGCTTTCTCTGCATCTGTACTGAGGAGAACCACAGGAAGTGATCTTTTTTTAACATAGTGTATAATTCTCAGGACTCTGGCAGTATTGTTCTTTCCTTCCCTGCCTTTGATAAAGCCCACTTGGTCTCTATGTATAAGGGAAGGGAGAATTTTTGCTAATCTATTTGCTAGCAGTTTAGCTAGAAATTTTAAGTCGAGGTTGAGGAGGGAAATGGGTCTGAAATTTGGGCATTGGGTATGGTCTTTACCCTCTTTTGGAATAAGGATTATGTGAGCTTTGGTCATATCTGCCGAAAGAGGTTTATTAAGTAGAGACGCATTATAGACCGTTTGGTTGGGGCCCCAGAGCTCTGTGGGCCCTTTCTAAGATGACTTGCGAGGGATAATCAGGACCTAACAGGTCGGTGCAAATAGCTAGGATCGCAGTCGGTACCTCAGATGCGGTGATAGCTTCTGGAACTCCTCGGAATTGGATGTTATTTCTCCTTCTGCGGTTCTCCTGGTCTTCCAGGGCTGTATGGACCTCGTTTAGATGCTCTTGGCATTTCTGTATGCTGACTGTTGCCGCCGTTTGCCAATCTTGCAAGGCGGCTTGTGCAGTTTCCAGTGTTTCAACTCTGCCCCCAATGTGTCTCATGTCTTGACGGAGGGAGGCCAGCTCATGAGCTACTGGTTCTAGAGCTCTCGATAGCGTCTTTTTAAAGAATTTCCTTGAAGTCGGCAAGCTCTGTGAGCCCCTTGCTTCCTCCGTGTCGCTCTCTGCATCAGAGGCCTCATGTTCGCTCATGGAAGCCCCGGCTTGTGGAGCAGACGCCATCTTGGATTCTTTAGCGGCGCATATAGCAGCGGCTTTCTTTATGTATTTGTCCATATCGCCTTCCCCAGTCGGGTTCTTTTGATGGCGGGTGGATTCCCCTGGTTTGGGGTTACCGATTTTCACCATTATATGTCGGGTGTGCTGGTGTAGGCTAGGTAGGGAGCGAGTCTGTGTGACGGAGCTCAAGCGCTTGCGACCATTCCCTTCCGGCGCTAGTTGTATAAGACGTTGGACCCCCTGCCAGTATTTAAGGTATTTAGATGTTCACGGAACTTCTCAAACATACTGCGGATGGTTTTCCCAATATAGAATCTCCCGCATTTACAAGATATTATATACACCACTAACTTTGTTTGGCAAGTAATTAATGTGTTCACCCTGTGCCTCAAACCGCCAAAGGACAACACGTCCCACTGGGGGTTAAAGGCACAGAACGAACAGTTTCCACAGCGTCTATTGCCCTTAGGCTGAAGACTGTCTAGCCACGTAGTCGTCCCACGTACAGTGAAGCGACTACGAACCAACCGGTCCTTCAGAGTATGACATTTTCTAAACGCAATTAATGGGCGAATATCCCTTATACTCTCCAAGCTCTCATCCTGCTTCAGCAACTCCCAGTTGGTTCTCACAACTTTTTTAATAAGAGCCGCCATCGGACTGAACTTAAATGAGAAAACAAAAGGTTTTTAAGTATTACACCCTTATTTTTTTACTTTAATGCCATGAACATGAAATTCACATACAAATATGGAGGTGACAGTTTAAAGTTTCTGGATGTCCTCATATCCACACAGGGGGGAGAGTTGGTTGTCGAGGGCTACCACAAGCCCACGGCAACTAACTCTCTGTTACATTTTTCTAGCTACCACCCGATTCACTTAAAAAAGGCTGTCCCCTATGGTCAGTTTTTAGACTGCGGCACATCAACCGACCGAGGAGGGTTTCAGGAGACAGGCTTTGGACCTAAGGGGCCGCCTGTCTACTAGGGGCTATCCCTCGGCCCTATTGAATGAGGCCCTTTCTAGGGTAACTGATGTGAGTTCAGAAAAATCTGCAGAAAGACAACAAGTTAGAAAAGCAGGGCGTATTGCTTCAAAACCTTTTGTTTTCTCATTTAGGTTCAGTCTTATTGTAGTGAGGACCCACTGGGAGTCGCTGAAGCAGGACGAGAACTTGGAGAGTATAAGGGATATTCGCCTGTTAAATGCGTTTAGAAAATATCATACTCTGAAGGACAGGTTGGTTCGTAGTCTCTTCACTGTACGTGGGATGACTATGTGGCTAGACAGCCTTCAGCCTAAGGGCAATAGACGCTGTGGAAACTGTTAGTTCTGTGCCTTTAACCCCCAGTGGGACGTGTTGTCCTTTGGGGGTTTGAGGCACAGAGGGAACACATTGATTACTTGCCAAACAAAGTTTATGGTGTATGTAATATCTTGTATATGCGGAAGATTCTATATTGAGAAAACCATCCGCAGTATGTTTGAGAGGTTCCGTGAACATCTAAATACCTTAAATACTGGCAGAGGGGTCCCCCATCTTATACAATATGTGAATGAGGCCCACAGTGGACATCATAGAGTCCTGAGATTTGCAGGAGTGGAGGTAGTGCCACCTCCACCACAAGGGGGCGACAGAGAGTGGTAACTACTGAGGAGAGAAGGAAGGTGGATACTCCGTTCCAGAGCGACGGGACCCCTGGGACTTAATGAAAAATTGGACATGGTAGTGTTTTTGTAGATTGTCTTTCTGTGTTGGTTTTGGATATCAGGTTAACATTTTTTTTGTGTAAAGGGTCTGTGGATATATGTGGTGCACTCTGGTCTTTACTGTTAGTAACCTCCCAGCATAGGGAGCGACGACCTGTGGTATTAAGAACTGCATTGCACACACATACAGACTGAGGCCAGAGGAAGCGCATACAAGAGCGAAACGGCTGTTGCCAATTTTTTACATTTGCATTCTGTGTTGTCTGTCCCGCTGACCCAGTTTTTAATAATGGAAGAATAAAGAAAGTTTTTTTTACATCCGAAGGTGAGTGCCGCAATTTCCTTTTTCTTGTGCACTGGTTTCTTGAAGATACTGCCTGTCAATGCAGAGCACCACCAGATGTTTTATATATATATGCTTTGGTTTGCATCTATCAGTAGAAGACTGTTATGACATTCACGTAGTGCCACTCAAGCTTTTTCTACAGTCTGATACAATCATTGTATACCTTGTGGGTAAATACTAGTGCTCCAATACAGGTGTTTGAGTTTGACTATTGTGAAGTGGCAAATTGTACATTAATGCATCAAGGAAATGTGTATGCGCAAAAGGGAGTTTAATATTACATTTGTGTAAACAGAGAGGGAAATGAATGGTGTTTCTCATGGGGAGATGTGATAGCATTTACAGGAACAGACTGGGGATACCGACCAGCAGAGGGAGTCTCCCAAAAAGATGACAAGGGGACACCTTTGGTGGATAGACTGCACTTTTCTGACAAATAAAGAATATGGAAAGAAAGGTGTGATCTGACAAAGATAAAGCCAGGAGAGTGTCACCCTCTGATTCTAGCCCTAGAGAACCCACAGAAAATAGACCTGGGAAAATATGTGTTGGGAAGGTATCACACATCAAGCAATCTCCCTAACACCCCCCTTGTACAGTTCCAATTAGGAGACCTTAAAGCTAGGGTAGAGAGGCCTGATTCCTTATCAGGGAATCATCTTCTCCCAGGGGAAAGTTGAGCCAGGGTCCCATATACAATAGAGGAAACTTTGGTTGTGGAAACAGCATTCTCTGACAGCAATTTTTGGTTGGAATGGATGAAATACACAGCATCCCAGGTAAATAGATCTGGGTGTATCACCTGTTCCACAGCTAGGCCACACTTAGGAACTGTGCCCCTCAACCTAAATACTAGCCAATATTCATGTCTTACAAGCATATATGTGAATCAGACTATCAATAAGACTGAATGTGGAGATTGGGAAGGGAAATTCCCAATTTTAAGGATAGCACCTAAACATGGAGGAGGGTTAACTACATACAAAGGGAATTATACCTGTTTGAAATAGAAGACTCAAGCGCTAGGAGATATGATATGATTATGTGCAGATATGAAGTTGAGGACAAAGTTAGAAATTGTCTGGCATGGACAATGTGCTTTAGCCTTAGTGTTGATGCCTTTTCATGTATTTAACCCCCTTGACTAGGAAAAAATTATAGAAAAACTAAGAAATCCTGAATCAGAATATGATTACACCTCCCCGTTATCTATAAAGGGGGCAGTAGTAAGGAGAAAGCCGGAAACCAGCCCAGGAGGCAGCCTTGATTCCCACGTACACATAGATGCCATAGGGGTGCCAAGGGGGGTCCTTGATGAATTCAAAGCTAGAGACCAAGTAGAAGCAGGGATTGAATCCCTCATCCCTTTAATTTCCATAAATAAAAACGTGGACTGGATCAATTACATCTATTATAATTAGCAGAAGTTTGTGAACTATACCTGGGATGCATTGAAAGGAGTTGTGGAACAATTGGGACCCACTAGTGTTATGGTATTTCAGAATAGAATGGCCCTGGATATGCTACTTAAGGAGGTGTATGTAAAATGATTGGGGTAACTTGTTGTACCAAAATTCTTGACAATTTATGACCAAATGGTCAGGTAATGAATGCCCTTCTCTTCGAACAGCTGATTGGCGGGGGTGCCGGGTGTCGGACCCCAGCCGATCTGATATTGATGACCTATCCTGAGGATAGGTCATCAATAAATATAACTTGGACAACCATTTTAAGGGGCTTACCTCCCTTTCAGAAGAGCTAAAAAGAAATTCTGGGATAGACAATCTGTGGGGGGAGTGGTTTGACATCTGGTTTAGAAACTGGAAACAGACCCTACTACAAATTGGTAGAATAATAATTGTTGCATTGCTGATGTTTGCGTTAATTCTCTGTTGTGTCATGCCCTGCATTAGAAAGCTTTTGTCCAAAGCCATAACTAATTTCACTCCAGAGATGTGCATGGGAGAGTTTTATGATGAAATTTAATATGAAAAGAAAAGTCTGTTTCATTCTGTTGGTTACCACATCTACAATACCATCTGGAGAGATGATCAAAGATAGGGACAGACATCTGACTTCCCTATGTCTAAATCCAGTGTCATGGGAGGCTATTCATAAGGAATAGGTTGTCATGGAAGCTGGTGAAGAGGAGAATTGAGACATAGAGGACAGATGTGTTAGGTACAGTATTGTTAGGGAAAGAATGAGATCCAAGGGGGGACTGAAAGAGATGTGGATATCATTCTTCAGAAGTCAAGATGGCCCCCCTTTTCTCTAGCTCTCGGACAACACCTTATTTATTCAAGTTGGAAACAAAGCACAAAGCGTTTTCTAAAAGGACCCTCCTCACTGATGTGTCATATATGACATATGCTGCACTGTTGTTAATGTAAAGCCATTACAATATGGCACTGGCAACCTAAATGTTAACATAGCCCACCTACCAAAAAGGTTGTAAAATAGTGCACAGTGTGCAGAAGCTAAATGTTATTTCTTTCTTTGCTTATGTATTCTAACCAATGGAACTATGCCACAAGCCTCAGAGGGGATGCCCTCTCTAATGTACATATATTCTGCTTGTCTTACTGTAATAAATGAGAACCATTTTGATCCTGCCTGGTGTCAGTGTGTTTTTTTTCCATGCATGTAAAATCCTTGGATTAAGACAATTTGGAGCAGTAGAGCAAATACATTTAGCTCTGATTGAGAGCAGCTTTAAGAATATTATGATTAGTGTTGATCACGAATATTCAAATTTCAAATTTTTATCGCGAATATAGGTACTTCGAAAATTTGCGAATATTTTGAATATAGTGATATATATTCGTAATTTTGAATATTCGATTTATTTTTTATTTTTTTATATTCGATTTTTTTTTTTAAATCAGTACACATGATCCCTCCCTGCTTCTAGCTTGTGGGCCAATAAGAAGGCTGCAATATACTTGACTTTAGGAGCAGTGTTGTTTGCGAATTTTGCTCTATATTCTTTTTTTTTCGAATATTCACTATATTGCTATATATTCTTGTTTTAGCAATAAAGAATTATTAGGAACACATTAATGCAATTATCTAGTCAACCAATCACATGGCAGTTGCTTCAATGCATTTAGGGGTGTGGTCCTGGTAAAGACAATCTCCTGAACTCCAAACTGAATGTCAGAATGGGAATGAAATGTGATTTAAGCAATTTTGAGCGTGGCATGGTTGTTGGTGCCAGACGGGCCGGTCTGAGTATTTCACAATCTGCTCAGTTACTGGGATTTTCACGCACAACCATTTCTAGGGTTTACAAAGAATGGTGTGAAAAGGGAAAAACATCCAGTATGCGGCAGTCCTGTGGGCAAAAATGCCTTGTGGATGCTAGAGGTCAGAGGAGAATGGGCCGACTGATTCAAGCTGATAGAAGAGCAACGTTGACTGAAATAACCACTCGTTACAACCGAGGTATGCAGCAAAGCATTTGTGAAGCCACAACACGCACAACCTTGAGGCGGATGGGCTACAACAGCAGAAGACCCCACTGGGTACCACTCATCTCCACTACAAATAGGAAAAAGAGGCTACAATTTGCACGAGCTCACCAAAATTGGACTGTTGAAGACTGGAAAAATGTTGCCTGGTCTGATGAGTCTCGATTTCTGTTGAGACATTCAAATGGTAGAGTCCGAATTTGGCGTAAACAGAATGAGAACATGTATCCATCCTCTGATGGCTACTTCCAGCAGGATAATGCACCATGTCACAAAGCTCGAATCATTTCAAATTGGTTTCTTGAACATGACAATGAGTTCACTGTACTAAAATGGCCCCCATAGTCACCAGATCTCAACCCAATAGAGCATCTTTGGGATGTGGTGGAACGGGAGCTTCATGCCCTGGATGTGCATCCCTCAAATCTCCATCAACTGCAAGATGCTATCCTATTAATATGGGCCAACATTTCTGTAAAGAATGCTATCAGCACCTTGTTGAATCAATGCCACGTAGAATTAAGGCAGTTCTGAAGGCAAAAAGGGGGTCCAACACCGTATTAGTATGGTGTTCTTAATAATTCTTTAGGTGAGTGTATAGCGAATATTTGGAAAAAAACGAATATAGAGCAATTTAGCTAATATAGTGCTATAATCTTTTTTTTTATAGTTGTAATTTTTTTCCAATCTGAACTTCAGATTGGAAAAAAATTACAACTATTAAACAAAGAAGATTATAGCTCTATATTAGCTAAATTGCTCTATATTCGTTTTTTCAAATATTCGCTATATTGCTATATATTCTTGTTTCATAACATTACGAATATTCGAAAAAACAAAGTTATAGCAATATAGCGAATATTCGAAAAAAAAAAACGAATATAGAGCAATTTAGCTAATATAGTGCTATAATCTTTTTTTAATAGTTGTAATTTTTTTCCGATCTGAATTTCAGATGAGAAAAAAATTACAACTATTAGACAAAGAAGAATATACCACTATATTAGCTAAATTGCTCTATATTCGTTTTTTTTCGAATATTCGCTATATTGCTATATATTCTTGTTTTAGAACTAATGAATATTCAAAAAAACGAAGTTATTGCAATATAGCGAATATTCGGAAAAAAACTAATATAGAGCAATTTAGCTAATATAGTGCTATAATATTCTTTGTCTAAAAGTTGAAAAATTCGCAATAAAAATTCGAAAAATTCGCATATTACACGATCATTACCTTGCCGATTTTTTTTGTAAAAAAAATCGTAGAATATAACGAATAATATTCAAATTTGTGAATATTCGACGAATATTCTACGAAATATTCGCGAAAAATCACGAATTCGAATATGACCCCTGCCGCTCATCACTAATTATGATGTAGTAAAGGCCGCCAAAAGATTTCCGCCTACTGTGTTGTGTGTTTTAAGTATACAGATTCCTCAAAAAATCTTTCTATTGTAAAAAAAATACATTGTAGCAAACCTGGTATAAGATTCCCCCCTCCTAAAAAAAAAGTGCAATATAACTATGCAGTTAAGGATGGTAAAATATTTCCGCCTATTGTATTTTGTGTGTTTAAATACGCAGATTTTTTTTTTTTTACACTGTATGAGGTTATTCCCCCAACAACAGCAATAAAGCAAGTTGGTAATATTTCTGTCTACGGTGTAATTTGCATTTTCGCTGTAAAATACTTTTTCTATAATGCAACACATTTAACACTGGGCAGATATACTGCGTTAAAAAAAAAGCAAAAATATGCAATTGAAAGTGGAGGTTTTGAAGAAAAAAAAACAGCTGTCTCTCTGTTCAAATGAGAGAAAAAAAAAACTTGCAGGTTGCTTCCCTGTTCAAAGTTCCTATTCTACACAATTATTTCCTTCTATTCTTTCCCTACACTTTCCCTGTTACACAGGAATATAAGTTTGCTTGTGATTCTGTATAAGATCTTTTTCAGTCAGACACTGAATACACCCATCCACCCTCAATACTGAATAATGTTCTGCTCATTCTGCAAGATCACCTCTGCTGCAGCAGTGATTGGCTGATGAGGCTGATTTTCAGCCTGTGAGGTAATCATGGCAAGCCCTCCCCCCACTTCTCCCCAGGGTCATGTGGGCATCCTTCTTCTTCCTCCTTCGTTGTTTTTTCAGCTGATTTGTCCAGTAAAAATGATGCTAAGTGCCTTTTTATTGGATTTGTCTAAAGCGAGCCTAAAGAGCCTTGACTTTGTTTTGTGGACACATTTTTGTGAAATTTGTTAGTTACGACCCTCGTCATTACTTGGGAACCTTTGTAGAAATGGTGCAGAAATTCAGTAGGCACACTACTGGTCCATTACTCTCCATCATGTTCTTTCCATTAGTGAGGGTCTCAGTGGTTGAAGTCACATCAATAAGACATCTGTTCTTAATCCATTTATCCTTTATGTTCTGGGTCTGATTTGCAAAAATTGGATGTTAGGTTCAATTTGGGTATGAATATTTAACCTGAAAAAAAAGTGCCAATACAACATTATTAATATCAGAGTTACAGCGATATATATGGCTATGAGTGGTAGCCGGTGACAACAGCCTGTTCAATAAAAAAAAAAACGGACCATCTGATTATTTATTTTTTCCATACACTATTTAAAAATGATCCAAAAGCAATCCCTCTTTAGTGGAAGATTCCTTCTCCTCTATCTTCTGATGCATAAAATAGCAGGCACCATTTTGAGTGATTTGTGCAGAGCAAATAGCAAAAGTTTTGCTAGAATGAAATCAATCAATTTCTTTTAGAATAGATTTACTCATCTCCATTCTCCATCCTCCATCCTCCATTTGTCCGGTTTTCCAAAATCATTTTAAATGTGATTGTTTTTAACTTCAACATTTTCGCACATTTATAAAATAAAACTTCATGAAACTTTTCCCGTGCTTCGAGATAGTCCAAACAATGATTATAAAAATGTGACTTTTTTGAAGTGGAGCTTATTATATGTGACTAACATGCTTTTTCTTCTTCATTTGCTGCACTGTGTAACCGTAGCTGACAGCCCACATCTGCTCGTGTCTTCCGTATATTCCTGGGAATGAAAATCAAGTGGTCAAAATAAAATTACTTTGTAATATCATGGGCCAAGATTGAATCAGGTGTTCTTTTCACATGCATACTGTGCACAATGTACTGTAATCATGCAGCAACATGTCATAGAACTAATGAAACTCTGTGTCTTTGGTGAGTTGATAAAGTCTCTGATCAAAGATCAAATCATTTGAGGCATCAAAGAAATGTGCTAAAAGAGTACTCCCTGTGGAGCAGTTCTAACCTCACATGAAACCAGATGTACTATATGCAAAGCACTGAAAAATAAAGTCCAAAAGATTGCATAAAATAAAAGTTATAGCAAGTCACTGGCCTCAGCAATACATGGGATGTCACTGAGGCAGAAAAAGAAAACAAACAGCAGCGGGGAGGAAAGGAAGAAACAGGGAGAAAAAGGGTAAGTATTGATTATTCTGTTATTTTACCACATGCACATGGGTTGCCCAAGTTTTTATATAACCTGGTTAACCCCTTGAAGGCATGTGTGCCATGGCTCCATTTTATATGGGAATCAGGCGTGGATGGCCATAGACTCTGCAGGAAAACTTCCTGGTGGACCGATGCCCAGGGGGCCATCTGTGCCTTCCTCATCGCTGCCGGACAGGTGAGTAATGATCTGATGCTTTCTTCCTGACTCCTGAATTCAAATGTATTGCCATCTTAGGGGAACTGGAGTAAGGGGATAGAATGAAGCATCAGCCACCAGACACCACAAAAAGGGGCCAAAAACAGAGCCCGGAAACTATAGGCAGGTAAGTTTGACGTCTGTCATGGGTAAACTGTTTGATGGTTTTCTGAGAGATGCTATATTGGAGTACCTCAATGAAATCAAGCATATAACACCATCTCAGCATGGCTTCATAAGGGATTCATCATGTCAAACTAATTGAATCAATTTCTATGAGGAGGTAAGTTCTAGACTTGACCGGGGTGAGTAAATGGATCTTGACTTCTCCAAAGCAATAAAAAGTTAGTATATAAAATGAGAATACTTGGACTGGGAGAAAATGTGTGTATGTGGGTAAGTAACTGGCTCAGTGATAGAAAACCGAGGGGGGTTATTAACGGTACACACTCAGATTGGGTCACTGTCACTAGTGGGGCACCACTAGAGTCAGTATTGGGGCCTATTTCCTTCAATATATTTATTAATAATCTTGTAGAAGGCTTGCACAGTAAAATAAAAAATTTTGCAGATGACAATAAACTGTAAAGTAATTAACACAGAAGAGGACAATATACTGCTACAGATGGATGTGAATAAATTGGAGGCTTGGGCAGAGAGGTGGTAGATGAGGTTTAACACTGACAAATGTAAGGTTATGGCAGGGGTGCACCTAACCTTTCTGCTGCCTGAGGCAAAAACTGAAATGGCGCCCATACACTCACCCCCACCCCAATGCCAATTTCTTAACCTAACCCCTTCCGGAGCCAGCCCTACTGTTAAAGACATACTTGGAAAACTTTACATAAAGAGCTATAAAACATACGGGGTAATACAGGGCCACATACCTCTTACATCAAGTGAAGTGCCCTCTGATGTAGGTGTTCTCTTTCTTTATCTTATCCATTCAGACCAGACCACCATGATGATTTCTTTCAGCCATCTCTTGTCTCTGCAGAGTTTAACAAACTTGGTTTCCTACTTTTCCATTCTCCTCTCCACCTTCTAAACACCACATCCTGCCACCTCTAATACTGTTCCCACTGTGCTTCCCAATAATATACTGCAGAAACAGATAATCCCCCTGAAAATATTATTACCACACAGATAGTTCCCCTTCAAATTATTGGTACATAGTGCCTTAAAAAAATAACGAGCAAATAGTGTCCCTCAAACTTATAGTGCCATAAACAGTGTCCTCCAAAAATAATCATGATAAGCTGGTACTGTGCCAGGGTGCCTCACAATGTAACAGTCCACCCAAAAGTCCCACTAATAGTACTAATTCTCTGTGAGAGTGCACTATGTGGTAACAGTGCACCCAGTAGTCATAGTTTCTATTATTTTGCCCTCGGAAGTAATAATGCCCCCTAATAATTCCCTCTATAATGTGCACCTGTACAAGAAATAATCCCTTATAATTGTGTCTTTACAAAAAAATGACCCCTTATAATGTTTGCCAGTAAAATTATTCCCCTTTGCAATGTGTGCCAGTACTAGAATGCCCCCTTATAGTGTGTGGCAGTACAAAAATACCCCCTTATGTGCTCCAATACAAAACATGCTCCTTTATATTGTGTGCCAGTATGACAAAAACACCATTTAGTGCCCCCTGTAGAACAAATGTCCCCATAGTGGCCATCTTAGAATGTGTGCCAGTAAAAAAATGCTCCCTTGTAATGTGTGCTAAGTACAAAAAATGCCCCCTTATGTGCCAGTACACAAAATGCTCCCTTATAACATGTGTCAGTACAAAAAAACTACCCCCTTTTAGTGCCCCCCGTACAACGGATGTCCTCATAGTGGCTCCCTTATACTGTGTGCCAGCACAAAAATGCTCCTTTTACAGCCACAATGTAGTGCACATAGTGCTTTCTCCAGTTACAAAATAATGATCCGCACCCCGTTGTGGCCCAACAGCATGCTGCCAAATAAAAATAATTAACTCAAATACTTACCTCCATTCTGCTGTCAGTGATGCAGTGCAAGGCACAGACCTCTTCTTGTCTGTACCCTGAGCTCTATGCAGCCCGGCTCAGGCAGCATGATAATGATGACACTAGCCTCTGATAGGCTACAGGAACTAAGACTAAAGCTTATTAGAGGAAAAGGTGGGCCGGGGAGACATCGCTCCCATGCCCCATTCGCAGCATTCAGCTGTATTGCTGTCCTGAGTACAGCAATGCAGTTGAATATGTAGAGATGAGCGTTTCCACAATAGAAGCGCTTATTGCCAATGGCCCTTCCGCTGCGCCCCTCTTGCCCCTACCTGGTGGTGCTTGAGGTAATCGCCTCACTTCGCCTCATCGGCGGTCCACTCCTGGGTTATGGACATGGGAAGGAATAATGCAAGTCAACCATACATACTAAATGAAACTGAGTAACACTGACATGGAAAAGGACCTAGGAATTTTAGTGGACAGCAAACTTAACTGTATAAACCAATGTCAGGCAGCTGCCAAGGCCAATACGATTATGGGTTGCATCAAAAGGGGCATAAATGCACGTGATGAGAACATAGTCCTGCCACTTTACAAATCACTAGTCATTCCACACATGGAGTACTGTGTACAGTACTTGGCTCCTGTGAACAAGGCAGACATAACAGAGCTGGAGAGGGTTCAGAGAAGGACAACTAAAGTAAGAACTGGAATGGGTGGACTACAGGACCCAGAAAGATTGTCAAAATTAGGGTTATTCAGTTTAGAAAAAAATATGACTGAGGGGAGATCTAATAACTATGTAATAATATATCATGAGGCAGTACAGACATCTCTCTCATCATCTAATTATACACAGGACTGTGATGAGGGGTGTGGGAATTCGCTCTGGTAGTCATGACAAGTGGACGCAGTATAGAGGCAAAGACCAGTTTAAAACTGGGGGGAGTAATCACCCACCCAGCTCTTTGACTACTCCCAGTAAGAGCCGTCCTGGATCAGCTATTTACAGCCATACTAAATAGCAAAGTGTCAAACAGCAACTGCTGCTGACACATGAAAACTGGCTCTTAATCCACTGAGGCCAAGAACCTCGGTGACACATACCTATCATCCACAATGATTCCTTGTACCTTCTTACATGCCCCCCCCTTTGTTCAACCCTGAGGGGGTGAACACATGCCATACAGTATACCCGGGACAGGGCATCCGCGTTTCCCTGTAACCGGCCTGCTCTGTGTTCGATGGAGAACTTAAAGTTCTGTAAGGATAGGAACCACCTGGAGACTCGGGCATTTCTCTCTTTGGCCTGGCTCATCCACTTAAGAGGGGAGTGGTCAGTCACCAGGCAGAATTTTCTCCCCAACAAATAGTAGCGGAGAGACTTGAGTGCCCACTTGATAGCCAGGCACTCTCTCTCCACTATACTGTACCTGGTTTCGGCTGGGGTAAGCTTGCGGCTTAAGAAGACAACGGGATGCTCCTCCCCATTGACTTCCTGAGACAGTACCGGACAGAGGCCTACTTTGGAGGCGTCTGTCTGTACTATGAATTCCCTTTTGAAGTCGGGCGTCACCAAAACTGGGGACCCACACAGGGCAGACTTTAAAGGGAAGAATGCCTCTTCCGCCTGATCATCCCAGCGTACCATCACCGACCTGAGTCCCTTTAAGAGCCCTGTCAATGGCACGAACACTGTATCAAAGTGGGGAACAAATCCCATGTAATAGCCCACCATTCCTAGGAACAACTTAATTTGCCTAGTGGTGACAGGTCGGGGCCAATTCCGAATTGCCTCTATTTTGTTCACTTGAGGTTTGATAACTCCACGCCCAATGATATACTCCAGGTACTTAGTCTCTTCTAACCCTATCGTGCATCTTTTGGGGTTAGTGGTTAGCCCAACATTCCTAAGGGAGTCCACTAGAGCCTGTACTTTGGTTAGGTGACTTTCCCAGTTGGTACTCTGGATGACGATATCGCCCAGGTACGCCAAAGCACAATGTCCATTAGCCTTTGAAAGGTGGCAGGGGTGCCATGCAGACCAAAGGGTAACACCTTGCACTGACATAGTCCCTCCGGTGTGATGAAGGCAATTTTTTCTTTAGCAGGCTCCGTTAAGGGCACCTGCCAATACCATTTCGTGAGGTCCAAAAATGAGAAATGCCGGGCTTATCCTAATCTTTCAATTAGCTCATCGACTCGGGGCATGGGCTATGCATCGAACTTAGAGATCTCGTTTAATTTTTGGAAATCGTTACAAAACTGAAGTGTCCCGTCCGGCTTGGGTATTAGCACTATCGTATTAGCTCACTCACTTTTAGACTCCTCAATGACGTCTAGCCTCAGCATCATCTGCACTTCCTCCGAGATGCTGCCGAGCCTCGGGTGCCCGGTATGGTTTTAGCTGGACATTCGCCTGAGGCTCAGTGACAATGTCATGCCGAATTGTGGAAGTGCGTCCAGGGACGTCCGAGAACACATCCGTGTTCCGGCTAATAAACTCCCTGGCCTCCTGAGCCTGTTTAGTGGAGAGGCTGTCAGCCATTCTTACTGTGGCAGACGCTTCCCCAGCTTCAGACAGAGGGGTATAACCTCTTGCCCTAGAAAACCAGGCTGCGGGCTGTCTTCAGTACATGTTTCCATGGTTTGAGTAAATTAACATGGTTCACCTGATCCGGCTTTCGCCTCCCTGGCTGGTGTACCTTGTAGTTTACCTCTCCAATTTTTTCAAGTACCTCGTGGGCCCCTGCCACCTAGCCACGAAATTACTGTCCATGGTCGGCACCAGGACCAAAACCCAATCACCCGGGTTAAAGATCTGGACCTGATCTGCCGATTATAGATACGACTCTGGGCTCGCTGAGCTGCCTCCATATACTCCCTGACAAGAGGCAAAAACAGTCTCTATCCGCTGTTGCATCTTGGTAATGTACTCAAGGACACTTTTATGTGGAGTGGGTTGCTGTTCCCACGCCGCTTTGGCTACGTCC
This sequence comes from Bufo bufo, assembly GCF_905171765.1. NCBI lineage: Eukaryota > Metazoa > Chordata > Amphibia > Anura > Bufonidae > Bufo > Bufo bufo. The sequence continues at coordinate 76,065,266 of NC_053391.1, read as the reverse complement.
AACAAACCGCAAGGGTGTCTGCCATATAGCAATTCGAAGGGCGAGAACCCAGTAGAGGCCTGGGACACCTCCTGCACAGCGAACATGAGATAGGGCAAAAGAAGGTCCAGTCATTCCCATTTTTAGACACCACCCTTTTTAACATGGTTTTTAATGTTTTATTAAACCGTTCAACCAGACCCTCCGTTTGCGGATGGTAAAATGACGTCCGTAAATGTTTGATACGTAAATGTTGGTACAAGTCACCGGGTCTGGGATGGAGATTTAAGGGGTTTGACTGCCCCCCTCCCAAAAGAAATCCCTGTAACTTTCTTAGTAGCATCATGGTGCTCCATCTGGTCCACAATTTCCAGGGTATTGCCAGGAGACACCTGGCCGATCCAGTGCTGGAGAGGGGGTGGCAGAGCCCTCCAGAACATATTAGCCAATAGTCTATCCAGCATAGCCGTGGGACTCAGCACATCAGGCTGTAGGCACTTTGCAAGAGGTGGAGTAAGTCATAATACTGGGGTCTCACAGGCTCAGCCGGCTTAAACCCCCACTGATGTACCCGCTGGGCCTGGACATTCACCCCTAGTATTGCCAAAATCTCACCCTTTACTTTTTGGTAGTCGGCCGCTTAATCGTCTGACAAGTCGAAATACACCCACTGGGAATCGGATGCCAGGAATGGAGCGACGACCTCAGCCCACTGATCTCGGGGTAGCTTCTCCCTGATGGCCACTTTTTCTTACATCGCCAGATAGGTTTCGATGTCGTCTGTGTGGGTCATCTTAAGAATCGCGGCACGGACTGCTTACCGGGCATCGGGGTTGCTCCTGCTGTCTGAAAAGCCATCACGTGTTGTAACAGCAACTGGTTGGTCTCCTGCTGCTGCTTATTAGCCTCGCATTCATGTAGGTTTGTCTCTCGCTGCTGCAGATTAGCCTCCATGAGGGCCTTCACAACAGCCTCTGGTTGTAATACAGCTGGTTTATTGTACGACATCGTGGAAAAATACAGAACCCAAAAATATTGGCATTCACGCCAACCTCACTGCTCTTGCACGCATCCTCCACCAATTGTGGGGACTCGCTCTGGTAGTCAGGACAAGCGGACGCAGTATAGAGGCAAAGACCAGTTTATAACTCAAAAACTTCAGTGTTTATTTACACTTGTTGCAAGTACACAGTACGACAGTTTATTTGCAGTATTGGTGTTCGTTCACACCCAGATAGCTCAACAACAAAACAGTCACCATTTGTCCTGGGTGTTAATCCACACCCAACCCGCATAGCTCAGAACAGAGCAGTCCTCCCGGATTCAGGCCTCCAACTTGGCACAAGGCTGACAAAACCCGGCCTGGAACGTGGGGAGTAATCACTCCCTCAGCACTTTGACTAGTCCCAGTAAGAGCCGTCCCAAATCAGCTATTTACAGCCATACTAAATAGCAAAGTGTCAAACAGCAACTACACCAGGAACCTCGGTGACACATACCTATCATCAACAATGATTCCTAGTACCTTCTTACAGGGGACATCCTCTGTGTATGGAGGAAAGAAGGTTTCTACCCAAACATAGAAGAGGATTCTTTACAGTAAGAGCAGTGAGACTATGGACCTCTTTGCCTGAGGAGGTGGCGATGGTGAGTTCACTAAAACAGTTCAATAGGGGCCTGAATGCATTTCTGAAGTTTTTCCCCTAAGGCTACTTTCACACCTGAGTTTTGAATTCCGTTTGTGAGATCCGTTTCAGGGATCTCACAAATGGTTCAAAATGGATCAGTTCAGCCCCAATGCATTCTGAATGGATAAGGATCCGTTCAGAATGCATCAGTTTGGCTGCGTTTGGTCTCCGTTCCGCTTTTGAGGAACGGAGCCAAACGGATACGTCCGGAATCACAATTGAAGTCAATGGGGACGGATCCGTTTGTCCTGGCTCCGCTTTGACACTGATCCGTTTGAAGCCGTTCATGTTTCTGCGCATGCCCAGTAATTTCCTGTCCCTCCCCTCATTGTCGGCCATTTTGGATTATCGACTTGCTGAACACTGGTAAGTATATGAAGTTTGTCTATCTTTCTTTTTTCTATCTACCTATTTATCTATCGATATATCTATCTCTAGGGGGGGTGTTGCTGGCACTTGGGAAGGGGTGTGTGTGTGTCTGGAACAGTGGGGGCTACTGGCTCTGGGGGTGGTTACTGGCACTCGGGAGGAGGGGCTGCTGGCACTGGGGTGTGGAGGCTGCTGGCACTGGTGGGGGGTGGCTGGAACTGTGGTGTCTGCTGGCACTGCGGGGGTGTTTGTAGCTGGAACTGTGGGGGCTTCTGGCACGGTGGGGTGTGTGTGGCTGGAATTGGGGGGGTCTGCTAGCACTGAGGGGGTGTTTGTGGCTGGAACTGAAGGGGCTTCTGGCACTAGGGGGTGTGTGTGGCTGGAATTGTGGGGTCTGCTGGCACTGCGGGGGTGTTTGTGGCTGGAACTGTGGGTGTTGCTGGCACTGCGGGGATGTGTGTGGCTGGAACTGTGGGGTCTGCTGGCACTGCGAGGATGTTTGTGGCTGGAACTGTGCGGGCTTCTGTCACTGGGGGGCTGCTGGCACTGCGGGGGGGGGGGGTGGCTGGAACAGTTGGGGCTGCTGGCACTGGGGGTGGGGGTTGCCTTTATGGGGGCTACTGGCTCTGGGGGTGGCTGCTGGCACTGGGGTGGGGGGGCTGCTGGCACTGGGGTGTGGAGGCTGCTGGCACTGGTGGGGGGTGCCTGGAACTTTGGGGTCTGCTGGCACTGTGGGGGTGTTTGTGGCTGGAACTGTGGGGGCTTCTGGCACTGGATGTGTGTGGCTGGAACTGTGGGGAACTGTGGGGTCTGCTGGCACTGCGAGGTTGTTTGTGGCTGGAACTGTGCGGGCTTCTGTCACTGGGGGGGCTGCTAGCACTACGGCGGTGTGTGTGGCTGGAACAGTTGGGGCTGCTGGCACTGGGGGTGGGGGCTGCCTTTATGGGGGTTACTGGCTCTGGGGGTGGCTGCTGGCACTGTGGTGGGGGGGCTACTGGCACTGGGGTGTGAAGGCTGCTGGCACTGGTGGGGGGTGCCTGGAACTTTGGGGTCTGCTGGCACTGCGGGGGTGTTTGTGGCTGGAACTGTGGGGGCTTCTGGCACTGGGGGTGTGTGTGTGGCTGGAATTGGGGTGGTCTTCTGGCACTGCGGGGGTGTTTGTGGCTAAAACTGTAAGGTCTTCTGGCACTGTAGTTTTTTTTTGGGCTGGAACTTTGGGTGTTGCTGGCACTGCAGGGATGTGTGTGGCTGGAACTGTGGGGTCTGCTGGCACTGCGAGGATGTTTGCGGCTGAAACTGTGCGGGCTTCTGGCACTGGGGGGGCTGCTGGCACTGCGGGGGTGTGTGTGGCTGGAACTGGGGGGTCTGCTGGCATTGCGGGGGTGTGTGTGGCTGGAACTGTGGGGGCTGCTGACATTGGGGGGGCTGAGGGCACTGTGGGAAGGTTGTTTAGAACTGGGGGGCTGATGTCACTGTGGGGGGCTGCTGGCACTATGGGGGCTGCTGTCTCTGGGGGTGATTATGGCACTTGGGGGGATTATGGCTCCTGTTGGATAATTTTTTTAAATCATTTTATTATTAGGGTCATCCAAAAAAAAACGAACAAATTTCTAGAAAGTTCCGAGGTGGGCAAGCACCAATCTAGCTTTTAAAAAGTAAGTATTAAAAAAAATACAGTCAGGTCCATAAATATTGGGACATTGACACAATTCAAAATTTTTTGGCCCTATACACCACCACAATGGATTTGAAATGAAACGAACAAGATGTGCTTTAACTGCAGATGTGCTTTAACTGTCAGCTTTAATTTGAGGGTATTTACATTTAAATCAGGTGAACGGTGTAGGAATTACAACAGTTTGCATATGTGCCTCCCACTTGTTAAGGTACCAAAAGTAATGGGACAGAGTAATAATCATAAATCAAACTTTAACTTTTTAATACTTGGCTGCAAATCCTTTGCAGTCAATTACAGCCTGAATTCTGGAACGCATAGACATCACCAGACGCTGGGTTTCATCCCTGGTGATGCTCTGCCAGGCCTCTACTGCAACTGTCTTCAGTTCCTGCTTGTTCTTGAGGCATTTTCCCTTCAGTTTTGTCTTCAGCAAATTAAATGCATGCTCAATCGGATTCAGGTCAGGTGATTGACTTGGCCATTGCATAACATTCCACTTCTTTCCCTTAAAAAACTCTTTGGTTGCTTTTGCAGTATGCTTTGGGTCATTGTCCATCTGCACTGTGAAGCGCCATCCAATGAGTTCTGAAGCATTTGGCTGAATATGAGCAGATAATATTGCCCGAAACACTTCAGAATTCATCCTGCTGCTTTTGTCAGCAGTCACATCAATAAATACAAGAGAACCAGTTCCATTGGCAGACAGACAAGCCCACGCCATGACACTACCACCACCATGCTTCACTGATGAGGTGGTATGCTTAGGATCATGAGCAGTTATTTTCCTTCTCCATACCCTTCTCTTCTATCACTCTGGTACAAGTTGATCTTGGTCTCATCTGTCCATAGGATGTTGTTCCAGAACTGTGAAGGCTTTTTTAGATGTCGTTTGGCAAACTCTAATCTGGCATTCCTGTTTTTGAGGCTCACCAATGGTTTACATCTTGTGGTGAACCCTCTGTATTCACTCTGGTGAAGTCTTCTCTTAAGTGTTGACTTTGACACACATACACCTACCTTCTGGAGAGTGTTCTTGATCTGGCCAACTGTTGTGAAGGGTGGTTTCTTCACCAGGGAAATAATTATTTGGTCATCCACCACAGTTGTTTTCCGTGGTCTTCCGGGTCTTTTGGTGTTGCTGAGCTCACCAGTGCGTTCCTTCTTTTTAAGAATGTTACAAACAGTTGTTTTTGCAATGACTAATGTTTTTGCTATCTCTCTGATGGGTTTGTTTTGTTTTTTCAGCCTAATGATGGCTTGCTTCACTGATAGTGACAGCTCTTTGGATCTCATCTTGAGAGTTGAGAGCAACAGATTCCAAATGCAAATAGCACACTTGAAATTAACTATGGACCTTTTATCTGCTCATTGTAATTGGGATAATGAGGGAATAACACACACATGGCCATGGGACAGCTGAGAAGCCAATTGTCCCATTACTTTTGGTCCCTTAACAAGTGGGAGGCACATATGCAAACTGTTGTAATTCCTACACCGTTCATCTGATTTGGATGTACATACCCTCAAATTAAAGCTGACAGTCTGCAGTTAAAGCACATCTTGTTCGTTTTATTTCAAATTCATTGTGGTGGTGTATAGAGCCAAAAATGTTAGAATTGTGTCGATGTCCCAATATTTATGGACCTGACTGTATATATTTTGTTGATATATGAGGAAATAGTGCTCTAAACAAGTTCCTTTAACGTTATCTGCATTTTGTCTGGTATTATGTTGTGTACAGATGTCATCAAAGAAGCAAACCATAGATTGGAAAAACCCACCCAGAAGGCGCCGCCGTATTCAGTGGCCGGTAAGTATAAAGTCAACACTTCGAGTTTGTACTGTTTGATTTGTTGCATTAATCAGTATGTGCTCTTATTATAGATTTCGTCATCATCATCATCGGAGGGCTCTTCAGCTATGGCCGGCTCACCTGCCGGGGCTCGCTCACCAGTGGTGGATTCGCCAGCGTCAGGGGGAGGTTGACCAAGCCCGGAAGGTGGCTGTCAAGAAGTAAATATATATATATATATATAAATATACACTCACCTAAAGAATTATTAGGAACACCTGTTCTATTTCTCATTAATGCAATTATCTAGTCAACCAATCACATGGCAGTTGCTTCAATGCATTTAGGGGTGTGGTCCTGGTTAAGACAATCTCCTGAACTCCAAACTGAATGTCAGAATGGGAAAGAGAGGTGATTTTAAGCAATTTTGAGCGTGGCATGGTTGTTGGTGCCAGACGGGCCGGTCTGAGTATTTCACAATCTGCTCAGTTACTGGGATTTTCACGCACAACCAATTCTAGGGTTTACAAAGAATGGTGTGAAAAGGGAAAAACATCCAGTATGCGGCAGTCCTGTGGGCAAAAATGCCTTGTGGATGCTAGAGGTCAGAGGAGAATGGGCCGACTGATTCAAGCTGATAGAAGAGCAACGTTGACTGAAATAACCACTCGTTACAACCGAGGTATGCAGCAAAGCATTTGTAAAAGCCACAACACGCACAACCTTGAGGCGGATGGGCTACAACAGCAGAAGACCCCACCGGGTACCACTCATCTCCACTACAAATAGGAAAAAGAGGCTACAATTTGCACAAGCTCACCAAAATTGGACTGTTGAAGACTGGAAAAATGTTGCCTGGTCTGATGAGGATCGATTTCTGTTGAGACATTCAAATAGTAGAGTCCGAATTTGGCGTAAACAGAATGAGAACATGTATCCATCCTCTGATGGCTACTTCCAGCAGGATAATGCACCATGTCACAAAGCTCGAATCATTTCAAATTGGTTTCTTGAACATGACAATGAGTTCACTGTACTAAAATGGCCCCCACAGTCAACAGATCTCAACCCAATAGAGCATCTTTGGGATGTGGTGGAACGGGAGCTTCGTGCCCTGGATGTGCATCCCCAAAATCTCCATCAACTGCAAGATGTTATCCTATCAATATGGGCCAACATTTCTAAAGAATGCTATCAGCACCTTGTTGAATCAATGCCACGTAGAATTAAGGCAGTTCTGAAGGCAAAAGGGGGTCCAACACCGTATTAGTATGGTGTTCCTAATAATTCTTTAGGTGAGTGTATATATATACAGTACAGACCAAAAGTTTGGACACACCTTCTCATTCAAAGAGTTTTCTTTATTTTCATGACTATGAAGGCATCAAAACTATGAATTAACACATGTGGAATTATATACATAACAAACAAGTGTGAAACAACTGAAAATATGTCATATTCTAGGTTCTTCAAAGTAGCCACCTTTTGCTTTGATTACTGCTTTGCACACTCTTGGCATTCTCTTGATGAGCTTCAAGAGGTAGTCCCCTGAAATGGTCTTCCAACAGTCTTGAAGGAGTTCCCAGAGATGCTTAGCACTTGTTGGCCCTTTTGCCTTCACTCTGCGGTCCAGCTCACCCCAAACCATCTCGATTGGGTTCAGGTCCGGTGACTGTGGAGGCCAGGTCATCTGGCGCAGCACCCCATCACTCTCCTTCATGGTCAAATAGCCCTTACTTTCAAAGTTTTCCCAATTTTTCGGCTGACTGACTGACCTTCATTTCTTAAAGTAATGATTGTCACTTGTTTTTCTTTACTTAGCTGCTTTTTTCTTGCCATAATACAAATTCTAACTGTCTATTCAGTCGGACTATCAGCTGTGTATCCACCTGACTTCTCCTCAACGCAACTGATGGTCCCAACCCCATTTATAAGGCAAGAAATCCCACTTATTAAACCTGACAGGGCACACCTGGGAAGTGAAAACCATTTCAGGGGACTACCTCTTGAAGCTCATCAAGAGAATGCCAAGATTGTGCAAAGCAGTAATCAAAGCAAAAGGTGGCTACTTTGAAGAACCTAGAATATGACATATTTTCAGTTGTTTCACACTTGTTTGTTATGTATATAATTCCACATGTGTTAATTCATAGTTTTGATGCCTTCAGTGTGAATCTACAATTTTCATAGTCATAAAAATAAAGAAAACTCTTTGAATGAGAAGGTGTGTCCAAACTTTTGGTCTGTACTGTATATTAAATTTTTCATTTATTTAAATACATTTTGTTTAAAACATTTTTTGTTTCAGCAATCTACACCTAGAGCCACCAGCGAGGATCCCCCAGTCGCCTCCAGAATCCGCAGGAATGAGCTTGGCGGTCTTGATTAAGTAGTTTTAATTTGCATTTTGTATTAAGATTTACATTTAATTTGGTATTTCCTTTTTTTCATGGTTCCAGGGTCAACCAGGGAAGATGAGGAGTTCGGGGTCCCTACGTAGCATCGATAACCTGCTCCTTATCCAACTGGTGGAGGCGCGTTCACCATTATGGGACCACCGCAACTGCCACCACGCTGATCATCATCTGACCCAGCGGCTCTAGAGGGACATCTGTGCGCAAATTTTTGAGACCTGGGGGGATCCAAATGCGGCGGCTCAGGAGAAATATGGTAAGTACAACAATATGTAATTTAATACATTTCTATAGTCAAACTGGTTACCACTCGTTGGCGATCTATACGGGACCGCTTCAGGAGGTATTTTAACAAGGAAGTTCAGGCACCGAGTGGCTCCGGAGGAACCTTAGGGACCACATACATCCATACGGCGGCCCTTGGGTTACTACGAAAGGCAATGGCACCAAGAAGGTAAATATTTTTAACAACTGTAAAAAAAAATTTTTTAAAGGGGATGTCTGAGACAGTGGAGCATTTGGCTCCCCTGTTTTGGCCAGTCCCCTCCAGTCAGAGGGATAACAGTTCTCTCCGTCTGAGTGTAAGGGGCTGTCTGAGACAGCGGAGCGTTTGGCTCCCCTGTTTTAGCCAGTTCTTAACAGCCAGAGGGACAACAGTTCTCTCTGTCTAAGTGTAAGTGTAGTGTCCCACTACGTAAGGGTGGGCACTACACAAGGGTCAATTGAGTCACGTTGTTCTCCACCTCCTGTGGAACATGGTTATTGTATTTTATATGGAATTTTAATGTATATTGTCATGTTATTCAATGTTATCTCCTGAGTACCAGGCCTATTAGGGGTGTAATTCCTCCTCCTAGACTGTAGAGGGAGCTAGGGAACCCCCTAGTATAAATAGCCAGGTCCAGACCAGGGAGAGTTAGTGAAAAGAGGAGTGGATTTTGAGAAGCCAAGCGTTGCACCCTAGCCAGAGGGTAGCTGGGATCCAGCCTCTGATATGCAGCTAGACAGCCCAGGCTTCTAGCTTGCTACCAGGAGAAGAGCCTGCCTCCTGAGAAACCTGAAGTTCCTATAAGAGTACAGAGCAGAGCTATTGCTCCAGCCAAACAGAGAGCTGAAGGGCAGAAGGATATATATGCAAAGCAAGGAGATATATGCCTGAGGAAGTTTCCCTAACCAAGGATAAAGCCAGCAATAGGACATACGGGCCTTGGGATAAAGACAGACAGGATTCTGAGGAAAAGTGCAGCCTGACCTGTAAGTGTTTAACCCTCTGAGTATCTTGCAAGAACATTGTGCCTGCCATTGGATGTAAAGCCTGCCTGTTACCTTCTTGTACATGTGGAACTGAACAAAAAACTGTAAATAGTTAACTGTTTCAGTAAACAAAAGTTTTGGTTCACTGCGACTTGTGTTCCTCACTTATTACCACAATAAATCGGTGTGCCACCATTACCGACACTGGCGTCACGAACTTAAAGGGATCTTGCCACCGGCACATTAAACCTGCAACACCCAGGGCACCTCATCTACCATCGACCTGGTCCCTATACATTGAGAGTGCCCCAGAGGACTTCTGTGCCAGCCTCTCCATCACTGCTGTACGCCTGCCCAGGGTCTCCTATGAACTGTGAGTACCAAGAGCAACCCTCGTTTTGCCTATTAACCGTGACCTCACCATCGCTCACCCTGCAGGGCTGCGTACTGCATAAGGGGCTGTCTGAGACAGCGGAGTGTTTGGCTCCCCTGTTTTGGCCAGCCCCCTACAGTCAGAGGGACAACAGTTCTCTCCAACTGAGTGTAAGGGGCTGTCTGAGACAGCGGAGCGTTTTGCCTGAACAACCTCCTGAGGCGGAACCGGAACAGATCGCCAGCGCCAGCCCTCCTGTCCCTCATGTATCGGCTCAGGACAATCCGGGTCCCCTACCAGATCCCTCCGCTCAACAGAGGCTCTTTGGTTTTCGCCAAAATTTGAGAGCTCTGGTGAGCAGGCAGAGATCCGGTAGGCCAAATCGAACTGATTATGCAAACCTTGTAGAGGTCGTTTCCGACGCTCTAGAAGGTTTTGCCTTACATCAGAAGGAGTTTAGTGCTGACTTGATTCACCGCAGGGAGGGGGCTGATTTAGCGATTCAACGCAGCCCAAACTACCATTATGGGCTAAGCATAATCCGTTTGATGGACTCAATGACGCCCGAGCAGTTGCAGGTTTTAGGATCATGCTAGAGAACGGGTCATGGCAAATAATGCACCGCCCGCAACCCCCACCCCCACCCCACACCTACCCCCCATCCCACACCAGTGGCCAGTACCGCCAACCTTTCCCTTCCCACCCCCCCGAGCATGTGTTGCCTTCTGTCTCTTATTCTTCTCCTCCCCAGTATTTTCCTTCAACTTCTTCTTAAACTCCCTCCACCTCTACACATGCTCGGGTCCCCTCCTCCTCAAACCCTTCCTTTCTCCACAACCCACAGATAATCGACAGGACAGGGGGGCTACCATTGCCAGCCCCAGACCACCAACCCCACGACAGTCCACCTCCCCTCACCATTATGAGCAATTATAAAAGTTTTTTTATGTTTATATTTATTTTATTTTTTTATTGTTTAAAAAATTAAATAAATAATAGTTTTTATTGTCCTGTACAAGGTAACCTTGGCCACTGCAGCTGCTTTGAAATTAAAACTACCCTAGTCTCACTACTGTGCGTTTCTTGTAACACCCTTGGTAGTTTTTATTTCAAAACAGCATTAGTGCTAATGTTGGAAGAACCATTAACATGACCATCAATAATCAGCTATATTTTGGCTCTTTATTGATCGTAGACCCTATGATTGGCACAATGAACAAGCAAATAAATGCTTGTTCATTGTTCAATCTTGTGCCCTTTCATATGAGCCCTTGTGGGAGTCACGGTCCATCAGCATCATCAGGAATTAATAAATAAATTGTAATTTTACAGTTTAATGATTTCCCGATGACGCTCTAATATAACTAGTGTGCTTACCACAAGGGACACGCAAGGGACATACAGTCATAAAGGAGTATTCACATAGACAATGGGGGGATTTTGCTTGAATATGCCCCCATTGTCTGATAGGTGTGGGTTCCATTGGTGGGACCCACACCTATATCGAGAACGGAGCGGGGAGCACTGTTGCTGGAGGACCACAAATTTCCCGTGGTACGTCCACCACCAAGCGCTAACCCCCGCCTCGCCAATATAAATGAATGAAGAGCGGCTGCGCAGTGCGCCCTCATCCACTTTCTTGGCTCCATTCTCAATATATGTGAGGGTACCAGCGGTAGGACCCGCACCTATAAGACAATGTGGGCATATCCTAGCGGTATGCCCCCATTGTCTGAGATGAGAAAACCCCTTTAAAGCCTCTTGCACACGACTGTATGCCCCCAGGGACATACGGACCTTGAGCGGGCCATATGTCCCGTAGTGGCATTGATCGTGTGCACGAGAGTACACAGCATCATAGTGTACAATGATTCTGTGCAAGTCGAGTTGCCCGCGGGGATATTGTCTTGCACTAATAGATCATATGAGTACAGGACAATAGCCCAGTGTGAGGCACAACATGGTCAGCATCATGATGCTCTGTACTCCCGTACGCACGATCAATGACGATCAGGGACATATGGCCCGCTAACGAACAATATACATCTTTAAGTGCATATAGTCGTGTACAAGAGTCCGAAAGGTGTGGTCCATGATCAAAGCTAAAACCGGACCAACTTTGAATTTCAACAAGATAGCCCTGGAGAAATTAGGAGCATGACAACCCTGGGGATCTGAATACATGAAGAGGGGGGAACCTTAGAGATGCTACTCATTCCAAAACGGATCCGCTAAATGGATGCAAAAACCAAAACTAACATGACAAACGGATCCGCAATACAGACGGATCTGTTTGAACGGATCCGTCTGAATGGCTTCCGTTTGTCTCCGTTTAGACATTTTAGTGACAGATCCGTTTCAAATGTGTTTCAAACGGATCCGTGAAACGGCAGTGTGAAAGTAGCCTAAAATGAGGAAAATTGACTTCTACCTCGCAGGGTTTCATGTCCCTTCCTCTGGATCAACTTGCAGGATAACAAGCTGAACTGGATGGACAGATGTCCTTTTTTTCATCCTTAGTAGTGGGTGCAATGACAGGGTGATTGTACCCTTCAGATGCCTTGCTTATAGCTGATCGCGGCATCTGATGGCATCTGAGTAATAGTAACAGTGTAAATTATTTTTTACATTAAATCATAACTCATCTGTAATGACCGGCGTCACGCACAGGGAGGAAAAAGGGAAAGCCCTGCCCAAGGAAGAGGGAAAGGTGGTGACCCCTAACTCACCTTGCGGCTGGCACCTGACTGCCCAGACGTCCCTAGATGGGTTCCTCACCCGTGCGGCGATCATGTGCCTAAACCCTGGCTTTCCCTAAAATGAGCCCTAGATAGTGAACCGGCCGGTGGGATCGCTAGTCCGCACCACTGTCACTAAGAGGGAAACACCAGGGAGAGGACAGACAAAACAGACAAACACATACACCCAGATGGGCGACCACAATAGACCACAAAGGTCCAACAGGGATCCGGAGGGTAGCGTTCTGGACCAACTACCAGAGAATGCAGCAACACAGCTCCAGAGGGTCAGAATAGATGTCCAGGCAGGAAGCTCTATATCTGGCAACCAGAGAGGTGTGAGAGGGGAATATAAGGAGGTTGGGAGTGCTGGACAAGGAACAGCTGAGGAGAAGGAGCTACGGATCCATGAGTGAGCCAAAAGGGTTTGCAAAGCAAAACCAGAAAGCTACCATAAGGAAACAGCCCTATCTTACATAGAGCGTGCAGCCAACCGCTGCGACTTCCTGACCCCGGGTATAACGGAGTCAGGCGTGGTTCTTGACACCCTCGTGACAGTACGCCCCTCTCTACGAGGGGCCTCCGGACACTCAGGACCAGGTCTCTCAGGATGAGAGGCATGAAAAACCCGAACTAGCCTGTCGGCGTTTACCTCAGACGCAGGAACCCACATTCTTTCCTTGGGACCGTAACCTCTCCAATGCACCAGATATTGAAGAGAGCGGCGGACCCGACGAGAATTAACAATTTTGGATATCTGAAATTCTAGATTACCATCCACGACAACAGGAGGGGGTGGCAGCGGTGACGGTTCTAGAGGTGGAACATATTTTTTGAGTAACGACTTATGAAAAAAACATTATGGATTTTAAAAGTCTGAGGTAACTCCAGGCGAAAAGCCACGAGGTTGATGATGGCTACAATTTTGTAAGGGCCAATAAACCTAGGACCCAGTTTCCAAGAGGGAACCTTCAATTTAATATTCCTAGTAGACAACCACACATAGTCATTCACTCCTAGGTCCGGACCTGGCGACCGTCTCTTATCAGCCATGCATTTGTATTTACCTCCCATATTTTTCAAGTTAGCTTGCACCTTCTGCCATACCGATGAAAGAGATGACGAAAACCGTTCCTCTTCGGGAACCCCAGAAGACCTCCCCTCTTTGAAAGTACAGAATTGGGGATGAAAACCATATGCACCAAGAAATGGTGACTTGCCAGTGGATTCCTGACGACGATTATTTATGGCAAACTCAGCTAACGGTAAATATGATGATTACAACTCTTGGTTTTCAGACACAAAACATCTTAGATATGTCTCCAGGTTTTGGTTGGTACGCTCAGTCTGTCCATTCGACTGAGGATGGAAAGCTGAGGAAAAGGACAAGTGTACCCCCAAACGGGAACAAAAAGCTTTCCAAAATTTAGAAATAAACTGGGTACCCCGATCCGAAACAACATCGGAGGGGACCCCGTGAAGCTTCACGATTTCACTGACGAATACCTGAGCAAGAGTCTTAGCATTAGGTAGTGCGGGTAACGCAATGAAGTGTACCATTTTGCTAAACCTGTCTACTACTACCAAAATAACTGTTTTACCCGCAGACAAAGGTAAGTCAGTGATAAAATCCATTGACAGATGTGTCCACGGTCTATTGGGAATGACGAGTGGTAATAGAGACCCTGCAGGACGTGTATGTGAAACTTTTGCGCGCACACAGGTAGAACAAGAAGACACAAAATCCAATACATCCTGACGCAACCTTGGCCACCAAAAACGACGAGACAATAGCTCCAAGGTTGCTTTACTACCCGGGTGCCCAGCAAGTGCCGAATTATGATGTTCCTTTAATAATTTGAAACGTAGGTTCAACGGTACAAACAATTTCTCTGAGGGGCAAGAGACCGGGGCGTCCCCCTGGGCCTCTAACACCTTCCCCTCCAGAACAGAGTGTACCGCAGAAACAACCACTCCTCTTTGAAGAATGGGCACCGGATCACTCACATTACCCCCTCCAGGGAAACAACGAGATAGTGCATCAGCCTTGGTATTCTTTGCCCCAGGACGATAGGTAATCACAAAGTTAAACCTGGTAAAAAATAGCGACCACCTAGCCTGTCTAGGGGTGAGACGCTTAGCTGATTCGAGGTACAGAAGATTTTTGTGGTCCGTAATCACAGTGACGGGGTGGACTGCCCCCTCTAAAAAGTGACGCCACTCCTCAAACGCAAGTTTAATAGCTAATAGTTCCCTATTGCCAATATCGTAGTTCTTTTCTGCTGCAGATAGTTTTTTAGAAAAGAAAGCACAAGGACGCCATTTGCCAGGAGACGGACCCTGAGACAGCACCGCCCCCACTCCCACCTCTGACGCATCGACTTCAACAATAAAAGGCTGAGAGACATCAGGTTGGACTAGTACAGGTGCTGAGGTAAACCTCTCTTTTAGAGAGGAAAAAGCAACTTTAGCGGCGTCAGACCATTTAGAAAAATCAGTCCCCTTCCTAGTCATGTCAGTAAGGGGTTTTACAATAAGTGAATAATTTTTAATGAATTTCCTATAGAAATTTGCGAAGCCCAAGAACCGTTGTAGTGCTTTGAGGTTCTCAGGAAGATCCCAATCTAAAATTGCCTGGACCTTCCTAGGATCCATACGGAAACCTGAAGCAGATAAAAAATAACCTAGGAATTGTATCTCCTGAACGGCGAAGACACATTTTTCAATTTTAGCATATAATTTATTTGTCCGTAGGACCTGTAGTACTTGTCTGACATGCACCTCATGTGTTCTCAGATCAGACGAATAAATTAAAATATCATCTAGGTATATTACCACAAACCTGCCGATTAGATGACTAAAAATGTCATTAACGAAATGTTGAAAGACGGCAGGAGCATTGGTCAGACCGAAAGGCATAACTAGATTTTCATAATGCCCCTCAGGGGTGTTAAAAGCTGTCTTCCACTCATCCCCCTCCTTAATACGAATCAGATTGTAGGCCCCCCTAAGATCAAGTTTGGAGAACCACCTAGCACCCGCAATCTGGTTAAACAGGTCAGGAATGAGAGGAAGAGGGTATGGGTCTCGGATGGTTATCCGATTTAATTCGCGAAAATCTAGGCAAGGACGCAGGCCCCCATCTTTCTTTTTAACGAAGAAAAACCCTGCAGCCACGGGTGAAGAAGAGGGTCTGATGTGTGTCTTAGCCAAGCTCTCGGAGATATAATCTTTCATGGCTTGTCTCTCTGGACCCGAAAGAATATATAACCTGGTCTTGGGTAATTTTGCGCCGGGAATAAGGTTAACCGGGCAATCATAAGGACGATGAGGTGGTAACTTTTGACAACTAGGGATGAGCGAACCCGAACTGTATAGTTCGGGTTCGTACCGAATTTTGGGGTGTCCGTGACACGTACCCGAACCCGAACATTTTCGTAAAAGTCCGGGTTCGGGTTCGGTGTTCGGCGCTTTCTTGGCGCTTTTTGAAAGGCTGCAAAGCAGCCAATCAACAAGCGTCATACTACTTGCCCCAAGAGGCCATCACAGCCTTGCCTACTATTGGCATGGCTGTGATTGACCAGTGCAGCATGTGACCCAGCCTCTATACAGTATAAGCTTGGGTCACGTAGCGCTGCACGTCACTCTGCTGATTCAAGCATAGGGAGAGGTTGCAGCTGCGACGTTAGGGCGAGATTAGGCAGATTAACTCCTCCAAAAGACTTCATTCTGTGATCGATCTGCAGCTGTGGATCATTGAAGTGCTAATATCGACTTGCTCACTTTATTGAGGCTGCCCAGAGCGTTTTTAGATCACTTTTTTCTGGGGTGATCGGCGGCCATTTTGTGGCTTGTGGTGCGCCAGCACAAGCTATCACCAAGTGTATTTAACCATCAATAGTGTGGTTATTTTGTGCTATATCCTACATCAGCTGCAGGCTGAGCCTGTGTCACCGAAGTGCATTTAACCATCAACAGTCTGGTTATTTTTTGGCCATATACTACATCAGCTGCAGGCTGAGCCTGTGTCACCCAAGTGCATTTAACCATCAATAGTGTGGTTATTTTTTGGCCATATACTACATCAGGGGCAAGTTGAGCCTGTCACCCAGCGCCTAAAAAATAGACCTGACATTTCTATTCAACCAAATCTGTACTGTTTTAGCTGGTCAAGTTAATTGTAGTGACCGTAAAAGCACATTTTTTGTTCTGGGTTGAAAAACTATTCCCAAATTTGCCATTCTCAAAATAAATAGTTTCTGCTATATGAGGCCTACTTGAAATCTATCCCAAAAAGGATATCTTACATTAAAGGTGCTGATAGTGTAATTCAGAAAAACCTAAGACACACGCTACCGTGCAGATAGAAGTCTAATTCTGTGATTAAACCTATACCTGTCACACAGCGCAAAAAAAAAACAGGCCTCACATTTCTATTCAACCAAATCTGTACTGTTTTAGCTGGTTAAGTTATTTGTAGTGACCGTAAAAGCACATTTTTTGTTCTGGGTTGAAAAACTATTCCCAAATTTGCCATTCTCAAAATAACTAGTTTCTGCTATATGAGGCCTACTTGAAATCTATCCCAAAAAGGATATCTTACATTGAAGGTGCTGATAGTGTCATTTAGAAAAACCTAAGACACACGCTACCGTGCAGATAGAAGTCTAATTCTGTGATTAAACCTATACCTGTCACACAGCGCAAAAAAAAACAGGCCTCACATTTCTATTCAACCAAATCTGTACTGTTTTAGCTGGTCAAGTTATTTGTAGTGACCGTAAAAGCACATTTTTTGTTCTGGGTTGAAAAACTATTCCCAAATTTGCCATTCTCAAAATAACTAGTTTCTGCTATATGAGGCCTACTTGAAATCTATCCCAAAAAGGATATCTTACATTGAAGGTGCTGATAGTGTCATTCAGAAAAACCTAAGACACACGCTACCGTGCAGATAGAAGTCTAATTCTGTGATTAAACCTATACCTGTCACACAGCGCAAAAAAAACAGGCCTCACATTTCTTTTCAACCAAATCTGTACTGTTTTAGCTGGTCAAGTTATTTGTAGTGACCGTAAAAGCACATTTTTTGTTCTGGGTTGCAAAACTATTCCCAAATTTGCCATTCTCAAAATAACTAGTTTCTGCTATATTAGGCCTACTTGAAATCTATCCCAAAAAGGATATCTTACATTGAAGGTGCTGATAGTGTCATTCAGAAAAACCTAAGACACACGCTACCGTGCAGATAGAAGTCTAATTCTGTGATTAAACCTATACCTGTCACACAGCGCAAAAAAAAAACATGCCTCACATTTCTATTCAACCAAATCTGTACTGTTTTAGCTGGTCAAGTTATTTGTAGCGACCGTAAAAGCACATTTTTTGTTCTGGGTTGAAAAACTATTCCCAAATTTGCCATTCTCAAAATAACTAGTTTCTGCTATATGAGGCCTACTTGAAATCTATCCCAAAAAGGATATCTTACATTGAAGGTGCTGATAGTGTCATTCAGAAAAACCTAAGACACACGCTACCGTGCAGATAGAAGTCTAATTCTGTGATTAATCCTATACCTGTCACACAGCGCAAAAAAAAAACAGGCCTCACATTTCTATTCAACCAAATCTGTACTGTTTTAGCTGGTCAAGTTATTTGTAGTGACCGTAAAAGCACATTTTTTGTTCTGGGTTGAAAAAATATTCACAAATTTGCCATTCTCAAAATAACTAGTTTCTGCTATATGAGGCCTACTTGAAATCTATCCCAAAAAGGATATCTTACATTGAAGGTGCTGATAGTGTCATTCAGAAAAACCTAAGACACACGCTACCGTGCAGATAGAAGTCTAATTCTGTGATTAAACCTATACCTGTCACACAGCGCAAAAAAAAAACATGCCTCACATTTCTATTCAACCAAATCTGTACTGTTTTAGCTGGTCAAGTTATTTGTAGCGACCGTAAAAGCACATTTTTTGTTCTGGGTTGAAAAACTATTCCCAAATTTGCCATTCTCAAAATAACTAGTTTCTGCTATATGAGGCCTACTTGAAATCTATCCCAAAAAGGATATCTTACATTGAAGGTGCTGATAGTGTCATTCAGAAAAACCTAAGACACACGCTACCGTGCAGATAGAAGTCTAATTCTGTGATTAATCCTATACCTGTCACACAGCGCAAAAAAAAAACAGGCCTCACATTTCTATTCAACCAAATCTGTACTGTTTTAGCTGGTCAAGTTATTTGTAGTGACCGTAAAAGCACATTTTTTGTTCTGGGTTGAAAAAATATTCACAAATTTGCCATTCTCAAAATAACTAGTTTCTGCTATATGAGGCCTACTTGAAATCTATCCCAAAAAGGATATCTTACATTGAAGGTGCTGATAGTGTCATTCAGAAAAACCTAAGACACACGCTACCGTGCAGATAGAAGTCTAATTCTGTGATTAAACCTATACCTGTCACACAGCGCAAAAAAAACAGGCCTCACATTTCTATTCAACCAAATTTGTACTGTTTTAGCTGGTCAAGTTATTTGTAGTGTCCGTAAAAGCACATTTTTTGTTCTGGGTTGAAAAACTATTCCCAAATTTGCCATTCTCAAAATAACTAGTTTCTGCTATATGAGGCCTACTTGAAATCTATCCCAAAAAGGATATCTTACATTGAAGGTGCTGATAGTGTCATTCAGAAAAACCTAAGACACACGCTACCGTGCAGATAGAAGTCTAATTCTGTGATTAAACCTATACCTGTCACACAGCGCAAAAAAAAAACATGCCTCACATTTCTATTCAACCAAATCTGTACTGTTTTAGCTGGTCAAGTTATTTGTAGTGACCGTAAAAGCACATTTTTTGTTCTGGGTTGAAAAACTATTCCCAAATTTGCCATTCTCAAAATAACTAGTTTCTGCTATATGAGGCCTACTTGAAATCTATCCCAAAAAGGATATCTTACATTGAAGGTGCTGATAGTGTCATTCAGAAAAACCTAAGACACACGCTACCGTGCAGATAGAAGTCTAATTCTGTGATTAAACCTATACCTGTCACACAGCGCAAAAAAAAACAGGCCTCACATTTCTATTCAACCAAATCTGTACTGTTTTAGCTGGTCAAGTTATTTGTAGTGACCGTAAAAGCACATTTTTTGTTCTGCGTTGAAAAACTATTCCCAAATTTGCCATTCTCAAAATTGTGGTGAACGGGAACAATGAGGAAAACATCTAATAAGGGACGCGGACGCGGACGTGGACATGGTCGTGGTGGTGTTAGTGGACCCTCTGGTGCTGGGAGAGGACGTGGCCGTTCTGCCACAGCCACACATCCTAGTGTACAAACTACTTAAGGTCCCAGTAGTCGCCAGAATTTACAGCCATATTTGGTGGGGCCCAATGCCGTTCTAAGGATTGTAAGGCCTGAGCAGGTACAGGCATTAGTCAATTGGGTGGCCGACAGTGCATCCAGCACGTTCACATTATCTCCCACCCTGTCTTCTGCAGAAAGCGCACAGATGGCGCATGAAAACCAAGCCCATCAGTCTGTCACATCACCCCCATGCATATCAGGGAAACTGTCTGAGCCTCAAGTTATGCAGCAGTCTCTTATGCTGTTTGAAGACTCTGCTGCCAGGGTTTCCCAAGGGCATCCACCTAGCTCTTTCCCAGGGGTGGAAGAGATAGAATGCACTAACGCACAACCACTTATGTTTCCTGATGATGAGGACATGGGAATACCACCTCAGCACGTCTCTGATGATGACGAAACACAAGTGCCAACTGCTGCGTCTTTCTGCAGTGTGCAGACTGAACAGGAGGTCAGGGATCAAGACTGGGTGGAAGACGATGCAGGGGACGATGAGGTCCTAGACCCCACATGGAATGAAGGTCGTGCCACTGACTTTCACAGTTCGGAGGAAGAGGCAGTGGTGAGACAGAGCCAACAGCGTAGCAAAAGAGGGAGCAGTGGGCAAAATCAGAACACCCGCCGCCAAGAGACTCCGCCTGCTACTGACCGCCGCCATCTGGGACCGAGCACCCCAAAGGCAGCTTCAAGGAGTTCCCTGGCATGGCACTTCTTCAAACAATGTGCTGACGAAAAGACCCGAGTGGTTTGCACGCTGTGCCATCAGAGCCTGAAGCGAGGCATTAACGTTCTGAACCTTAGCACAACCTGCATGACCAGGCACCTGCATGCAAAGCATGAACTGCAGTGGAGTAAACACCTTAAAAACAAGGAAGTCTTTCAGGCTCCCCCTGCTACCTCTTCTGCTGCTGCCGCCTCGGCCTCTTCTGCTGCTGCCGCCGCCTCGGCCTCTTCTGCTGCTGCCGCCGCGCCTCGGCCTCTTCCTCCGCCTCTGGAGGAACGTTGGAACCTGCCGCCCAGCAAACATGGGATGTACCACCAACACCACCACCTGCGTCACCAAGCATCTCAACCATGTCACAAGGCAGCGTTCAGCTCTCCATCTCACAAACATTTGAGAGAAAGCGTAAATTCCCACCTAGCCACCCTCGATCCCTGGCCCTGAATGCCAGCATTTCTAAACTACTGGCCTATGAAATGCTGTCATTTAGGCTGGTGGACACACACAGCTTCAAACAGCTCATGTCGCTTGCTGTCCCACAGTATGTTGTTCCCAGCCGCCACTACTTCTCCAAGAGAGCCGTGCCTTCCCTGCACAAACAAGTGTCCGATAAAATCAAGTGTGCACTGCGCAACGCCATCTGTGGCAAGGTCCACCTAACCACAGATACGTGGACCAGTAAGCACGGCCAGGGACGCTATATCTCCCTAACTGCACACTGGGTAAATGTAGTGCCGGCTGGGCCCCAGGCGGAGAGCTGTTTGGCGCACTTCCTTCCGCCGCCAAGGATCGCAGGGCAAAATTCTTTGCCTCCTGTCTCCTCCTCCTCCTACTCAGCTTCCTCCTCCTCTTCTTCCACCTGCTCATCCAGTCAGCCACACACCTTCACCACCAACTTCAGCACAGCCCGGGGTAAACGTCAGCAGGCCGTTCTGAAACTCATATGTTTGGGGGACAGGCCCCACACCGCACAGGAGTTGTGGGGGGGTATAGAACAACAGACCGATGAGTGGTTGCTGCCGGTGAGCCTCAAGCCCGGCCTGGTGGTGTGCGATAATGGGCGAAATCTCGTTGCAGCTCTGGGACTAGCCGGTTTGACGCACATCCCTTGCCTGGCGCATGTGCTGAATTTGGTGGTGCAGAAGTTCATTCGCAACTACCCCGACATGTCAGAGCTGCTGCATAAAGTGCGGGCCGTCTGTTCGCGCTTCCGGCGTTCACACCCTGCCGCTGCTCGCCTGTCTGCGCTACAGCGTAACTTCGGCCTTCCCGCTCACCGCCTCATATGCGACGTACCCACCAGGTAGAACTCCACCTTGCATATGCTGGACAGATTGTGCGAGCAGCAGCAGGCCATAGTGGAGTTTCAGCTGCAGCACGCACGGGTCAGTCGCACTGCGGATCAGACCCACTTCACTACCAATGACTGGGCCTCCATGCGAGACCTGTGTGCCCTGTTGCGTTGTTTCGAGTACTCCACCAACATGGCCAGTGGCGATGACGCCGTTATCAGCGTTACAATACCACTTCTATGTCTCCTTGAGAAAACACTTAGGGCGATGATGGAAGAGGAGGTGGCCCAGGAGGAAGAGGAGGAAGAGGGGTCATTTTTAGCACTTTCAGGCCAGTCTCTTCGAAGTGACTCAGAGGGAGGTTTTTTGCAACACCAGAGGCCAGGTACAAATGTGGCCAGACAGGGCCCACTACTGGAGAACGAGGAGGACGAGGATGAGGAGGAGGTGGAGGAGGATGAGGATGAAGCATGTTCACAGCGGGGTGGCACCCAAAGCAGCTCGGGCCCATCACTGGTGCGTGGCTGGAGGGAAACACAGGGCGATGACGATACGCCTCCCACAGAGGACAGCTTGTCCTTTCCTCTGGGCAGCCTGGCACACATGAGCGACTACATGCTGCAGTGCCTGCACAACGACAGCAGAGTTGCCCACATTTTAACGTGTGCGGACTACTGGGTTGCCACCCTGCTGGATCCCCGGTACAAAGACAATGTGTCCACCTTACTTCCTACACTGGAGCGTGATAGGAAGATGCGCGAGTACAAGCGCACGTTGGTAGACGCGCTACTGAGAGCATTCCCAAATGTCACAGGGGAACCAGTGGAAGCCCAAGGCGAAGGCAGAGGAGGAGCAAGAGGTCGCCAACGCAGCTGTGTCACGGCCAGCTCCTCTGAGGGCAGGGTTAGCATGGCAGAGATGTGGAAAAGTTTTGTCAACACCCCACAGCTAACTGCACCACCATCTGATACGGAACGTGTTAGCAGGAGGCAACATTTCACTAACATGGTGGAACAGTACCTGTGCACACCCCTCCACGTACTGACTGATGGTTCGGCCCCATTCAACTTCTGGGTCTCCAAATTGTCCACGTGGCCAGAGCTAGCCTTTTATGCCTTGGAGGTGCTGGCCTGCCCGTCTGAACGTGTATTCAGCACGGCAGGGGGCGTCATTACAGACAAACGCAGCCGCCTGTCTACAGCCAATGTGGACAAGCTGACGTTCATAAAAATGAACCAGGCATGGATCCCACAGGACCTGTCCATCCCTTGTGCAGATTAGATATTAACTACCTCCCCTTAACAATATATTATTCTACTCCAGGGCACTTCCTCATTCAATCCTATTTTTATTTTCATTTTACCATTATATTGCGGGGCAACCCAAAGTTGAATGAACCTCTCCTCTGTCTGTGTGCCGGGGCCTAAATGTGTGACAGTGGCCTGTTCCAGTGGTCGGTGACGTGAGGCCTGATTCTCTGCTATGACATGAAGACTTATTCTGTGCTGACATGAAGCCAGATTCTCTGTTACGCGACCTCTCTCCTCTGCCTGGGTGCCTGGGCCTAAATATGTGACAGTGGCCTGTTCCAGTGGTGGGTGACGTGAAGCCTGATTCTCTGCTATGACATAAAGACTGATTCTGTGCTGACATAAGGCCAGATTCTCTGTTACGGGACCTCTCTCCTCTGCCTGGGTGCCTGGGCCTAAATGTGTGACAGTGGCCTGTTCCAGTGGTGGGTGACGTGAAGCCTGATTCTCTGCTATGACATGAAGACAGATTCTGTGCTGACATAAGGCCAGATTCTCTGTTACGGGACCTCTCTCCTCTGTCTGGGTGCCGGGGCCTAAATATGTGACAGTGGCCTGTTCCAGTGGTGGGTAACGTGAAGCCTGATTCTCTGCTATGACATGAAGACAGATTCTGTGCTGACATAAGGCCAGATTCTCTGTTACGGGACCTCTCTCCTCTGTCTGGGTCCCGGGGCCTAAATATGTGACAGTGGCCTGTTCCAGTGGTGGGTGACGTGAAGCCTGATTCTCTGCTATGACATGAAGACAGATTCTGCGCTGACATAAGGCCAGATTCTCTGTTACGGGACCTCTCTCCTCTGTCTGGGTGCGCGGGGCCTAAATATGTGACAGTGGCCTGTTCCAGTGGTGGGTGACGTGAAGCCTGATTCTCTGCTATGACATGAAGACTGATTCTGTGCTGACATAAGGCCAGATTCTCTGTTACGGGACCTCTCTCCTCTGTCTGGGTGCCGGGGCCTAAATATGTAATAGTGTCCTGTTCCAGTGGTGGGTGACGTGAAGCCTGATTCTCTGCTATGACATGAAGACAGATTCTGTGCTGACATAAGGCCAGATTCTCTGTTACGGGACCTCTCTCCTCTGCCTGGGTGCCTGGGCCTAAATATGTGACAGTGGCCTGTTCCAGTGGTGGGTGACGTGAAGCCTGATTCTCTGCTATGACATGAAGACAGATTCTCCGCTGACATAAGGCCAGATTCTCTGTTACGGGACCTCTCTCCTCTGTCTGGGTGCCGGGGCCTAAATATGTGACAGTGGCCTGTTCCAGTGGTGGGTGACGTGAAGCCTGATTCTCTGCTATGACATGAAGACAGATTCTGTGCTGACATAAGGCCAGATTCTCTGTTACGGGACCTCTCTCCTCTGTCTGGGTGCCGGGGCCTAAATATGTGACAGTGGCCTGTTCCAGTGGTGGGTGACGTGAAGCCTGATTCTCTGCTATGACATGAAGACAGATTCTGCGCTGACATCAGGCCAGATTCTCTGTTACGGGACCTCTCTCCTCTGCCTGGGTGCCTGGGCCTAAATATGTGACAGTGGCCTGTTCCAGTGGTGGGTGACGTGAAGCCTGATTCTCTGCTATGACATGAAGACTGATTCTGTGCTGACATAAGGCCAGATTCTCTGTTACGGGACCTCTCTCCTCTGTCTGGGTGCCGGGGCCTAAATATGTTACAGTGGCCTGTTCCAGTGGTGGGTGACGTGAAGCCTGATTCTCTGCTATGACATGAAGACTGATTCTGCGCTGACATGAAGCCAGATTCTCTGCTATGGCATGAAGAGACTGATTCTCTGCTGACATGAAGCCAGATTCTTTGCTATGGCATGAAGAGACTGATTCTCTGCTGACGTGAAGCCAGATTCTCTGCTATGGGACCTCTGTCCAATTGATATTGGTTCATTTTTATTTTTTTAATTTTTATTTTAATTCATTTCCCTATCCACATTTGTTTGCAGGGGATTTACCTACATGTTGCTGCTTTTTGCAGCCCTCTAGCTTTTTCCTGGGCTGTTTTACAGCCTTTTTAGTGCCCAAAAGTTCGGGTCCCCATTGACTTCAATGGGGTTCGGGTTCGGGACGAAGTTCGTGTCGGGTTTGGATCGGCCGAACTTCTCGAACCCTAACATCCAGGTGTTCGCTCAACTCTACTGAAAACCCTTTTCAGAAAAAACATCCTCAAAATCCGAAATAAATGTAGGTAGGGTAGTTATAGAGGCGACTAAGCAATTGCTATTTAAGCAATTTTCTCTGCACTGCTCACTCCACTCCAATATCTCCCTGGCCTGCCAATCCACCACTGGATTGTGCGCTACCAACCAGGGAAGACCCAGCACTACCGGAGTGGGAAGCCCCTCCAGAACATAACATGAAAGCATCTCGTTATGGTGGTCCCCTACCCGAAGGTGTAAATTATGAACAATGTGGGTGAGGTTTCTCTGAGACAGAGGAGCAGAATCAATAGCGAATATAGGAATAGGTCTCTGTAGCATACAGAGAGACAAACCCATAGTGCGGGAAAAATGGGCATCTATCAAATTTACCCCTGCTCCACTGTCTAGAAAGAAAGAAATAGTCTCCGTCTTATCACCAAAAACAATAACCGCTGGCAACACAAATTGCGATGTATGTATGGAGGTAATGTATACCCCCCGGCTGACATCCTCCACACAGCCTGGGGTTAGTAGTTTTCCGACGGTCTTTTTGTTTCTGAGGAAAGAAGGACAGACATTAATGAAATGACCCCTCTCCCCACAAAAAAAACAAACCCCACGCCTACGGCGAGCCTCAGGAGGACAGACCTGACGAGTAGTTCCTCCTAGCTGCATAGGCTCGTCTAAGTCCGTACAGACTAACTGCTGCTTGGGAGGGGTTACCAATTGCTCCGGTTTTTTCAACCTGTCCCTAAGGCGTCTATCTATTCGGATAGAAAGGGACATAACCGCATCAAGGGAAAAAGGGGTCTCTTATAATGCAAGCGCATCCTTAACCCTTTCGGATAACCCAGAGCAGAACTGACTCCTGAGAGCCGGGTCGTTCCATTGGGTATCCGTAGCCCACCTACGGAATTCAGAGCAATACTCCTCTACCGGCCGCTCTCCTTGTAAGAGTCTCCGTAATCTTGATTCAGCCAGTGCGACTCGGTCAGGGTCGTCATATATGAGACCCAAGGCCCCGAAAAACTCATCCACTGACCGAAGAGCCTGGGAATCAGTAGGTAAAGAGAACGCCCAGGCCTGCGGGTCCCCCTGCAGCAGGGAAATAACAACCCTCACCTGCTGTTCTTCATTACCAGAGGAGTAAGGGCGCAGTTTAAAATATAATTTACAGGCCTCACGGAATGTCAAAAACTTGTCCCTTCCCCCAGAAAATCTGTCAGGGAGGGGGACCTTGGGTTCTGCAACAACCTGGTTACCAGTAGCAACCGCTGGGCTTGCGGTCAGTTGTAATTGCTGCTGTTGCTGGAGGACCGACGCCTTCAATCCTGCCACCTCCAAAGACAGGCCATGAAATTGTTTGGACAGAGCAGCAATTTGATCCATACTGGATTCTAAGTAGGTGAAAATTTTTTTTTTTTTTTTTACCTACACAAAATAAGGGCCAGATATAATGTAATGACCGGCGTCACGCACAGGGAGGAAAAAGGGAAAGCCCTGCCCAAGGGAGAGGGAAAGGTGGTGACCCCTAACTCACCTTGCGGCTGGCACCTGACTGCCCTGATGTCCCTAGACGGGTTCCTCACCCGTGCGGCGATCACGTGCCTAAACCCTGGCTTTCCCTAAAATGAGCCCTAGATAGTGAATGGGCCGGTGGGATCGCTAGTCCGCACCACTGTCACTAAGAGGGAAACACCAGGGAGAGGACAGACAAAACAGACAAACACATACACCCAGGTGGGCGACCACAATAGACCACAAAGGTCCAACAGGGATCTGGAGGGTAGCGTTCTGGACCAACTACCAGAGAACGCAGCAACACAGCTCCAGAGGTTCAGAATAGATGTCCAGGCAGGAAGCTCTATATCTGGCAACCAGAGAAGTGTGAGAGGGGAATATAAGGAGGTTGGGAGTGCTGGACAAGGAACAGCTGAGGAGAAGGAGCTACGGATCCCTGAGTGAGCCAAAAGGGTTTGCAAAGCAAAACCAGAAAGCTACCATAAGGAAACAGCCCTATCTTACATAGAGCGTGCAGCCAACCGCTGCGACTTCCTGACCACGGGTATAACGGAGTCAGACGTGGTTCTTGACACCCTCGTGACATCATCTATTTGATTATGACAAGCCTGCCGCTGACATCTTAAATGAAGATATAAAGTTGTGGCTGACATTATCTTCCCTAAAATGCTTCCTGATTGAGCCTAAATTAGCTGTATTGTGTGTCTTTGCTCTCACTCTGACACAGACATCTTGCCTCACGAATGTACATGCTCACAACTGAAGATAGATTCCCTGGTTCAAGGCAGACTTGCAAGGCAAGCCTGCCAGGCAGGGGGACCACCAAGGGTCATATGATCTTCTTTCTTCATTTTCTCTAGCCCTGTGATTGTCTTCTTATTCTTACAATAACAGACACCACTTCACCTGAATCGAGTCACAAAAGATTTGAATTTATTGGCAAACCAGATGTTTGCGAAACTTGAGAAAAATTTGATTAGTCTAGAACCGATTCGTTTATCTATTCAGAGGATATGATCATCTCTGCTCAATGATCAGCAATTATTGGGAAACAGGTTCATTCCTGCTTTGGCAGGTTCAAAGCCTTTTGTTACTGAAGACAAGCTTTTTCCTGACTGAAAAGGTTTATTTACATTTAAAGCCGACTACAAAGATACATATAATATGAAAATCACTTCACTTGGCTAGAAGTGTGCCAGCTCAAGGCTGTGTATGGTATTTATAAAACTTATATTAGACATATAACTTGGCCATGGATTAACTAAATGTACCCATAAATATCTCATCCTGCTGTCAGCTATCTCTCCCGACCCCCATACAAGTACATGCTCAGTTGACAAATCATGGACTGCTGACAGACACTCGGTGGTGGCTTATCTCCAGGGAAAGTTAAAGATCAGGTGTTGACTTTCATAATGCCCAATACATCTATCCCCATCAACATATGTTGAAAGAAAGTTGGGAGCTCTCCATTTCCATGATATTGTCAGCCGGTCCCACCAAAAATGGCTGATTCAGCCAACACTAGTCTAATGTGTATGGTGACCTTTTCATCCCTTCTGATCATCAGAAGAGGTTTGCTACATGTACGCCCTAGAGTGATGTAGATGATTCTACAATTGGCATTGACAAAGATACTATGTCTAAGTTTTATAATTAGTAAAACCTTTTTAGCATGAAGCAAATGGACATTTTATATTCTATTTCCTAGAGATTTTAACATAAGTGCTAAACATCAAAACTTCCAGTATAGCCATTTTATATTTTGAGCTCGCATTATGGTATCTCATGGTATGCACAGCGTAAAGATTCATATACGTTCTAAATATATCCATAACCTCTCATTCCTCAACATGTAGCATAAGATGACTCTGCCTTGAAGACTTCTACCAAAGTTTAGCTCAGCTTAGAAGGACATTACAAAGACAATGGTAACAAATCTAACAATATAATGAGGTCAGAATTGCAAGGATCTAAAAATATGTGATCACCTCGGGAAGTTTTCCACTAATTAAAGAGAGAAGAGGAGGAAAATCAGTCTTATGGAAAAATCTAGTTGCATGTCATAACCACTGCATAGAGCAAGTTATCAGGAATCTGTAACCCAGATCTTTTCTAACTGCAGTACAAGACATACAAGTGTGTAATGAAAAAATATTTTTCTTTTGCTTGGATATGAAAAAGGATTCCAAATTTGTTGTCAAGTAAAATGATACATGTCAGATATGAAAAATGGGACTCCATTGTTTGGTCCAAAATGACTTCAGCTGGAATGGCTTAGTGTCACGGATGAAGTTAGCAGATAGCTGGAACATATAAATAAATGAGCGACTGGCTTGATACCAAACTAAGGAGCTTATAGGTGAGCCCTATAAAACCCTAAGAGCTCTCCCTGACTGCTATGCCCATGCAAGGGTCTGTATGGTAGACGATTGCATGCCCGCATACCTAATACTGTGTGACACCTGAAAACCCTATAATAGTGAGGGGACACGACCACCGGCTCCCTGCACTTAATACGGACGGAGTCAGAGTCACCTAGAATCAAGCCAGCAAGGAAACACAATAAAGAGCCAGACCTTCTCACAGAACTGGCGGTGACAGTACCCCTCCCTCTACGGGTGGACTCCGGACACTAAGAGCCCACCTTCTCAGGATGAGACCTATGGAAAGCCCTGATGAGACGAGTGGCCTTAATGTCCTCCACTGGGACCCACATCCTCTCCTCAGGACCATAACCCTCCCAATGAACGAGGTACTGAAGAGAACCGTGGATAATGCGAGAATCCACAATCCTAGAGACCTGAAATTCAAGATTACTATCAACAAAAAATCGGAGGAGGAGGCAAAGAGGAGGGTACAGTGTGTTGGACATAAGGTTTTAATAGGGACTTGTGAAAAACATTATATATCTTCCAAGTCTGAGGAAGATCAAAACGGAAGGCAACGGGATTCATGACGGACAAGATCTTGTAAGGCCCAATAAACTTAGGACCCAACTTCCAGGATGGAACCTTCAGTTTGATATTCTTTGTAGACAACCACACCAGATCACCAACATTCAGGTCCGGACCAGGCACACGTCTCTTATCCTCCACACGCTTATATCTCTCACTCATCCTCTTCAGATTACCCTGAATCTTTTGCCAAATAAATGACAAAGACGAGGAAAATCTCTCCTCATCAGGTAAACCAGAAGACCCCTCTCCAGAGAATGTCCCAAACTGCAGATGAAACCCATATGCACCAAAAAATGGTGACTTATCAGAGGACTCCTGGCAGCGATGGACTGGCCATCGGGAGTACCGGGAGAATCCCGGTGGGCCGATCGAATTATGGGCCGGCCAGGGCCGCCATCAGGGGGGTAAAGCTCCAGTAACAGCAGGCAGTGTGGGGGCGGCGCTCACTCACTGACGTCACACGCCTGCTCCTCCCACTAGGCGGCGCAGGCGCGTGACGTCAGTGAGTGAGCGCTGCCGCCCGCACTTGTTACTGGAGGCTGGAGGCGGGAGCTGAATGTAAGGTAGTAAAGACTCTTTACTAAAGAGATGAGCGCTGTGCCCCCACGTGTAGTAGAATACCTACCTGGAGCCAGACTGTGCACAGAAAGGGCACTTTGTCACTGTGGACAAAGTATGGCACTTTCTGTGCACAGATTGGCTCTAGGTGGGTACAGTGTGGCACTGCAGTCACTAAGGGCACTATTTATCTGGGCATAGTAGGGCACTATCTGCCCACATAGTCAACATATGGCGCTCTGGGCACTGCCATATAATAGTGTGGGTACGGCGATATTTGGTTCTATGTGGGCACTGTATGATTGTGGGCAGATAGTGCCATACTATCCACAGATAAATGGCGCATTTAGTGCCTGTCGTGCCCACATAGTGCCATATAGAACCCATACTCGTAAAGCGCCATACTTGTGTAGACAGAGTATAATTATAGGCAAAGTATGGCACTTTCTGCCCACGTTTTAGCTCTAGGTAGGTATGATATGGCACTTTGTGGGCACTGTAGACACTAAATACACAACTTATCTGAGCATAGTATGCCCAGGTCTTCCCACGGTCATACAGTGCTCAGATAGCGCCATGTTATGCACAGATAAATGGTGTATTTCTTGCTTATGGTGCCATACAGTACCTACCTAAAGGGAAAACCTACAGTACTTTGGCCACAGTCATACAGTGCCGACATAGAGCCAAAGTATGGCACTTTCTATGCACCTAGGTAGGTACTATATGGGTACAAATGCGCTATTTTTCTGTGAATAGGAGGGCACTATCGTGCTCTATGTGGGCACTGTATCACTATTAGGGCAGATAGTGCCATAGAGACAAAATGTCTCCCAGCACATTATACATGGCTCGTCATCATGGTTACGACCTCCCTGTAATCCAGCATTGGTGGTCGAAAAAAGCACCAAACTATGTGCACTCCCACAATCCCGGCTACTCCTATAGTGTGCAAGCATGACCACCGCTGCTGGATTACAGGGTGGTCAAAACCATGGAAACGAGCAGTGCATAATGTGATGGAAAAATGACTCCCGCCAGCAAAGGAAGCAATATGGACAATCACAATACATTAGTAAGTGCCTTGTATTAACTTTCTCTACAAGATAAATGCCACTTGCTGAAGAGACATAACCCCTTTTTTGAGTGTGTTTGGGAAAAATAAAGTGGGCCGGTCTGGCTGAAGTCCAGGGCCACTTTATTGTCCCAGTCCATCCCTGACTCCTGGCGACGGTTATTTAAAGCAAACTCAGCAAGGGACAAAAAAGAATACCAATCCTCCTGATTCTCCGCCACAAAACAGCGCAGATATGTCTCCAGATTCTGATTGACGCGTTCGGTCTGACCATTCGACTGCGGGTGAAAAGCAGAAGAGAATGACAACCGAACCCCCAAGCGAGAACAGAATGCCTTCCAGAATCTGGAAACAAATTGCGTGCCCCTATCAGAAACGATGTCTCAAGGAATGCCATGCAATTTAACAATATGATCAACAAACGCTTGCATCAGCGTCTTAGCATTGGGTAACCCAGGAAAGGGAATGAAATGCGCCATTTTGCTAAAACGGTCCACTACCACCAGAATCACAGTCTTCCCCGAGGAACGAGGCAGGTCCGTAATGAAGTCCATGGACAGATGCGTCCAAGGACGGGAAGGAATGGGTAATGGGAGGAGAGAACCCGATGGCCGTGAATGAGGGACCTTGGCACGAGCACAGGTCTCGCAGGCTGCCACAAAACCCTTAACCGTCTTACGAAGAGCCGGCCACCAGAATCTCCGAACAATGAGATCCACTGTGGCTCTACTCCCCGGATGCCCAGCAAGGACAGTATCGTGGTGCTCCTTAAAAACCTTGTGTCGTAAAGCAAGAGGCACAAACAACCTCCCAGGAGGACAAAGATCAGGAGCCTCTGCCTGGGCTGCCTGAACCTCTGCCTCCAAATCTGGATAAAGATCAGAGACGACCACCCCTTTAGCCAAAATGGCAGCCGGGTCTTCAAAGTTCCCCCCTCTCGGAAAACAACGTGACAGGGCATCCGCCTTCATATTTTTAACCCCAGGGCTGAACGTAACAACAAAATTAAACCTAGAAAAGAACAAAGACCATCTGGCCTGTCTCGGGTTCAGACGCTTGGCCGATTCTAAGTAGGCCAGATTCTTATGGTCGGTAAACACGGTAATAGGGTGTCTGGCTCCCACTAACCAATGGCACCATTCCTCAAAAGCTAATTTGATGGCCAACAACTCCCTATCTCCCACATCGTAATTTCTCTCTGCAGAGGAGAGTTTCCTTGAGAAAAAGGCACACGGTCGCCATTTGGCAGGAGAGGGACCCTGAGATAAGACCGCACCCACACCCACCTCAGAAGAATCCACCTCAACAATAAAAGGTAGAGAGACACCAGGTTGTACCAAAATGGGAGCGGAAGCAAAACTCTCTTTAATACTAGAAAAGGCTTTAAGCGCATCTACCGACCACGAGGAAAAATCCACCCCCTTTTTAGTCATATCAGTGAGTGGCTTAACAACAGAAGAATAATTCAAAATGAACTTTCTGTAATAATTGGCAAAACCCAAAAACCGCATCAGCGCTTTCTTATTCTCAGGAAGCTCCCAATCAAGCACAGCGCGGACCTTCTCAGGGTCCATCCTAAAACCAGAAGCGGAGAGAAGAAAACCAAGAAATTTAATCTCCGGAA
This sequence comes from Bufo bufo, assembly GCF_905171765.1. Taxonomy (NCBI): domain Eukaryota; kingdom Metazoa; phylum Chordata; class Amphibia; order Anura; family Bufonidae; genus Bufo; species Bufo bufo. Next base: position 76,032,393 of record NC_053391.1, on the reverse strand, counting down.
CCACAAACACACATTTTTCCAGTTTAGCGTATAATTTATTCTCCCGCAGAATCAGCAAGACCTGACATAGGTGGTCCCGATGAGTCTTGAAATCAGGAGAAAAAATCAAAATGTCATCTAGATACACCAGTACAAATTTCCCCATTAAATGATAAAAAATGCTGTTCACAAAATGTTGGAAGACGGCCGGAGCATTCATCAAACCAAAGGGAATAACCAAATTCTTAAAATGACCCTCAGGGGTATTGAAGGCCGTCTTCCATTCGTCCCCTTCCCTGACCCTGACTAGATTGTATGCCCCTCTTAAATCCAACTTAGAAAAAACTTTAGCCCCAACAATCTAGTTAAACAGGTCCGGGATAAGAGGAAGCGCATATGGGTCATGAATCGTGATACGGATTCCAGACAAGGTCTTAAAGAAGCGGCAACAGGTGACTTCGAGGGTCGGATGTGTCCCTTTCTCAGGCTCTCAGAGATATAAGTACGCATAGCGACTTTTTCAGGTTGGGAGAGATTGTATAGTCGTGATTTTAGCAGCTTGGCGCCTGGGATGAGATTAATATGGCAGTCGTACTCCCGGTGAGGGGGCAACTCCTGGACACCACTCTCGGAAAACACATCAGAAAATTCAGAGAGAAAAGATGGCACAGTCTTGGTAGAAACCTCTGAAAGAGCGCCGTGAGGCAATTCTCTCTGCAAAACTCACTCCAACCATTTATTTGCCTTGCTTGCCAATCAATAGTGGGGTTATGTTTAGTGAGCCAGGGTAGCCCCAACATTAGAGGAGTAGGTAATCCGCTTAAGACGAAACATGACATATCCTCAACATGAGCGTCACCCACAGTCAAACGGATATTGTGAACTATGCCCTTTAACGATCTTTGAGAAAGTGGAGCGGAATCGATAGCAAAAACAGGTATATCCTTTTCCAAAGTGCATACCTGGAAACCATGCGTTGTTGCAAATTGATTATCAATGAGATTGACAGCTGCTCCACTATCTACAAAAATCTCACAAACAATGTTCTTGCTGTCTAGCGCCACCCTGGCAGGTAGGAGAAAACGGGAACTACAAGCAAACGGCAAACCTTCAATTTCAACCTCCAATAGTAGCAAATGGAAAGTGTTTAGAGTTTTTTTTTTGTTTTGTTTTGTTTTTATTACCCTCAGAAAAGGCCATGAATCTCTTAGAGGGGCAAACATTAGCCAAATGATTTATACCCCCACAACAGAAACAAACCCTCCTCTGAGAGCTGAATCCTCTACTATCAGAGGCAAGCAAACCCAGCTGCATGGCCTCCTCCTCAGAGGGGATTGAGACAGACTGAGACCCCTGCGCACTGAATGAGACAGCCCCACTGTCCTTGGGCTGAATATGACAGGAAAGAGTAGTCTCCTCTCTCTCTCTAAGACGCCTGTCAATACGAACAGCTAGAGACATGGCTGACTCTAAGGACGCTGGTCTCTCATGAAAAGCGAATGCATGTTTCAATCTTTCCGAAAGACCATGGCAAAATTGACTTTGGAGTGCAGCATCATTCCAACCAGTATCAGCTGCCCATCTCCGAAATTCAGGACAATATATCTCTGCGGACTGTTTACCCTGGCATAAAAGACGCAGTTTAGATTCAGCCAGAGCAATACGATCCGGGTCATCATATATCTGCCCCAGGACTACAAAAAATGATGTAATAATTTATGTAATATGTAATAATTTATTTATAAATGAGTTAAAATCCAATATAAAACAGACATAAGAGCAATGGATAGACAAATTGACGCAGTACCAACAAATCACCACTAGATGGTGGTGTAATCCACTATCACTTTCTCACCAGCACAGAATTATTTAAAGTTACATATGATAAGATAAAAAATGCTATATCTTTATCAAACATACCAATAATTAATACATCAAGAGAAACTCAGGATTTTCTGTTTACCAACAGGTTATAACATGACAAAATACAGATTTATACAGGAACAATAAATGTTGTCCCTTGACTCTGTCTCAGCCTATGACAATCAGAAATATAAATGATATTATTATGATATTATATCCTACTCGGCAATCAGAGTATGGAAATATAATTTCCCAGAGTTTTTCCTCTTCTCAGACAATGTCTAGTCTCCCATTAGCAATATGCATCTTTGCTAAGAGGACAACTAGCATTTAGGGAGGTGTTTAACACTATACATTCCCACAGTATGTGAACTTTTGACTATATGCTGAGAGGAATATCTTATTAATATCACAAGCAAAAAGTATAACATACATTACCAAGTCAAGGATGGGTAGAGTTTCGGATGGGACCAGTTCTCAGGAGTTCTCTAGTAGTCAAAATATAATTCAAGTTACTTTTGATATCCTTTCTTATGATCTGATGATCTGATCTGATGGTTTGATCTAATGGTTTTGATCACCATCTCCCTATGTTCCTCTCCAACCATACTTATCCTCCCTGATATTTTATGTTACCTCCTCCTGGATTATGATCTCCCAATCAACTGAGGAGGGTGTAACGTATGTTAATACTACTATGATGTAATCTTCACCCTTAATATGCTGGAGAAAACAAGTTATAAAATAATATAATATCGTCCATCTAACTCTAGATGGCACTGTTGTACCACATAACAATTTCAACATTAATTCAAAATACCTAATAATATATTCACATGACCTTTTTAACCTATCCAGTATAAATCAGTATTAAGGGTTTCTTCCTGACATTTTACTTATCCATAATCTAGACATATTGGAGTCACCATCGTCTACTGTTTCTTCAGGGACAATGGGCCCTTTTACTTGACATCCAGGTTTATTAACTTGCCCCCATGGCTGGCTAATAATATTCAGCTCTCCTCATGGGAGGAGCCATTAGGCAACATCCTGATATCTCGGGAATCAACATAGGCAATAAACAACACCGCATATCACTATATGCAGATGACATCCTGCTGACCCTATCATCTCCACAGACCTCATTCAAAATAATCCTATCACTCCTAGCTGAATTTGGCCGTCTATCCAACTACAAAGTCAATGAAAGTAAATCACAACTCCTGCCCTTCCACATACCTCCCCAACAAATACCGTACTTAAAATCTTGATTCCCTTTTGACTGGCAATTCACCCACATTAAGTATTTAGGCATTACAATTACTTCAGCTTCCCACCTCTTGTTCCAATACAACTATCTCCCCCTCTTAGACACCATCAAGCAAGACATTTCCAACTACCGTATTTTTCGCCCTATAAGACGCACCGGCCCATAAGACGCACCTAGGTTTTAGGGGAGGAAAATAAGAAAAAAAATATTTTTAACCAAAAGGTGTTCTTTTGGTGGGTTTGGAACTAATGGTGGTCTGTGGATGGCACTATTACTGGGGATCTGTGAAGGACACTGTTATGGGGGGATCTGTGGATGACGGACACTTTTATGGAGGGATCTGTGGATGACGGACACTGTTATGGGGGGATCTGTGGATGACTTACACTGTTATGGGGGGATCTTTGGATGACGGACACTGTTATGGGGGATCTGTGGATGACGGACACTGTTATGGGGGGGATCTGTGGATGACGGACACTGTTACAGGGGGATCTGTGGATGACGGACACTGTTACAGGGGGGGATCTGTGGATGGCACTGTTACAGGGGAGATCTGTGGATGGCACTGTTACAGGGGAGATCTGTGGATGGCACTGTTACAGGGGGGATCTGTGGATGGCACTGTTACAGGGGGGATCTGTGGATGGCACTGTTACAGGGGGGATCTGTGGATGGCACTGTTTTATATGTGCCATCCACAGACCCCCCCACCCCATAACAGTGCCATCCACAGACCCCCCAGCCCATAACAGTGCCATCCACAGACCCCCCCAGCCCATAACAGTGCCATCCACAGACCCCCCCAGCCCATAACAGTGCCATCCACAGACCCCCAGCCCATAACAGTGCCATCCACAGACCCCCCACCCCCACCCCTTAACTGTGCCATCCACGGATCAGCCCCATCCGCCCCCCTCCCCCCCCCGCCTCTGCCGCCGCCCCCTTCCCCCCCCCCAGTATACAAATATAAGATGTCTTATTCAATTAAAATGTATTACATATGCCCCCTCACTCCTAAATTCCTAATAGTACCTTACATCCTATTCCTAATAGGTTCTGTACAATGCCGGCAGGCAGGCCGGGTGGGCGGCGCGTCACTCATTGACGTCACTTGCCTGCGCCGCCTGCTTCATTCATAAAGTAGGTGGAGTAGATACGTGACATCAGGGAGTTACGCTGCCGCCCGCCCGGCCGGCCTGCCTGCCGGCTGCCAGCATTATACAGAACCTATTAGGAATAGGATGTAAGGTACTATTAGGAATTTAGGAGTGAGGGGGCATATGTAATACATTTTAATTTAAAAAGACATTTAATATTACTATACCGGAGCGGCGGGGCGGGGCTATAGTACACTGACTGCAGTATGTAAAATTTGAAATATTGTGGATAGGCCGTATAGCTACCTTTCAAATGATGACGCTACCTAAACTCCTATTTGTTTTCCGCTCAGTCCCAATTAAAGAGCCGTCACGCTTCTTCACTAAAGCCCAGAGCCTTCTCAACTCTTTTGTTTGGGCAAAACGCAAACCACGTGCATCTTCTACATTAGTATGCAAAACCAAAAGAGGTGGTGGCTTAGGCCTTTAGCTGACTATTTCTTAGCAATACAAATCATCCTTCTTTCCGGTTGGTGGGTGGGAGACACCTCTATTCCATGGATTCAAATTGAATCCTTTCTTGCAGGATATGGCTTGGTAAATGGCTTGGTAAATGGTGTCAAGAGCAAGGATTTGGCTTTGTTTCTCATGATATCTCTACTTGGAATAGAAAGGAACTGTACAAAAAAGATGGTTTGCATCTTTCTCTCAAAGGAACAAATGTACTTAGTGAACAACTCCAAGAATTTGCAGAAGAGTATTTAAACTAGGAAGGGGGGGCAAAAGAGTGAAAATAAAAGAGTCCAATTGCCCCCCCGAAACAATGCCAGAACAGGTCAGAAGCACAGAGGTTAAGAAATGATAAGCTCAGAGTTCTGTCTACAAATGCTCGCAGTTTAGGTAAAAAAATCTATGAACTTGGGTCAATAATGGCATCTGAGAATGTAGATTAAGTGGCTGTTACGGAGACATGGTTTAATGAAAGAAATGACTGGGACATAACCATACCAGGGTACTCTTTATACAGAAGAGACAGAGAAGGCAAGAAAGGAGGAGGAGTGGCCCTGTATGTGAAAGATAGCATTAAATCTAACCTAATACAAGTTGGTGAGGCCAACATAGAGTCAGTTTGGGTTACGTTGCAGTTTGCTAACCATGCAGTAACTCGTGTAGGTGTGATATATAGACCACCTGGTCAAGTTAAAGAACTAGATGATCTACTAGTTGAAGAAATAGCTAAAATGACAATGAAAGGAGAAGTTATCATTATGGGAGATTTCAATCTTCCAGATATAAACTGGAAAACCAAAATAGCAAGGGTTATCTCTACAACAAGTGGTTGAGGAGCCAACCCGGAGGGAGGCCATTTTGGATTTGGTATTCACAAATGGGGATTCGGTATATGATGTCATTGTAGGCGAAACCTTGGGATCTAGTGATCACCAGTCAGTGTGGTTTAATATAAGAACTAATATAAGAACTGTGAAAGAGTCCCACCACACAAAAACAAAAGTTTTAGATTTTAGAAAAACAGACTTTTCAAAAATGAAATTAGTCATAAATGAGTCCTTATCAGACTGGAACGGATTACATGGAGTCCAGGAGAAATGGGACTACTTAAAAGGTGCATTATTGAAGGCAACAGAAAATTGCATTAGACTTGTCAGTAAAAGCAAAAAAAGGAAGAGACCACTGTGGTACTCAGGAGAAGTGGCCCAAATCATTAAAAATAAAAAGCTAGCATTTTGTAATTCTAAAAAAACCCAGAGCAATGAAGATAAGGAAATCTACAAGATTAGGCAGAAAGAGGCCAAGCAAGTTATAAGAACTTCTAAAGCGCAGGCAGAAGAAAAACGAGCTCAGTCTATGAAAAAAGGGGATAAGACATTCTTCAGATATATAAATGAAAAAAGGAAATTAAAACAAGGAATAACTAAATTAAAAACAAAGGACGGAAGGTATGTAGAAGAGAATAAAGGGCTAGCCGACTGCCTTAATGAATACTTCTGTTCAGTTTTTACAAAAGAAAAAGAAGGAGAAGGACCTCCACTAGAAAGGATGACTAATAAATCGTTTGATGCATGTGTCTTTACAGAGGAAGATGTTCTAAGTTTGCTGTCTAAAGTGAAGACAAATAAGTCACAGGGGCCTGATGAGATACACCCAAAATTATTAAAAGAGCTTAGTGGTGAGCTGGCAAAACCGTTAACAGATTTATTTAACCAATCATTAGTAACAGGAGTCGTCCCGGAAGATTGGAAATTGGCAAATGTCGTGCCCATTCACAAGAAAGGTAGTAGGGAGGAATCGAGCAACTATAGACCAGTGAGTCTGACATCAATAGTAGGCAAATTAATGGAAACCCTATTAAAGGATAGGATTGTGGAACATCTAAAATCCCATGGATTGCAAGATGAAAAACAACATGGGTTTACTTCAGGGAGATCATGTCAAACAAATCTTATAGATTTTTTTGACTGGGTGACTAAAATAATAGACGGTGGAGGTGCAGTAGACATCGCATATCTAGATTTTAGTAAGGCTTTTGACACTGTCCCACATAGAAGACTTATCAATAAACTGCAGTCATTGAGCATGGACTCCCATATTGTTGAGTGGATTAGGCAGTGGCTGAGTGACAGACAGCAGAGGGTTGTAGTCAATGGAGAACATTCAAAACAAGGTCATGTTACCAGTGGGGTTCCACAGGGATCTGTACTGGGACCAATTTTGTTTAATATCTTCATAAGTGATATTGCAAAAGGCCTCGATGGTAAGGTTTGTCTTTTTGCTGATGACACAAAGATATGTAACAGGGTTGATGGTCCTGGAGGGAAACGCCAAATGGAAAAGGATTTAGGAAAACTAGAAGAATGGTCAGAACTCTGGCAACTGAAATTTAATGTGGATAAGTGCAAGATAATGCACCTGGGGCGTAAAAACCCAAGGGCAGAATATAGAATATTTGACACAGTCCTGACCTCAGTATCTGAGGAAAGGGATTTAGGAGTAATTATTTCAGAAGACTTAAAGGTGGGAAGACAATGTAATAGGGCAGCACGAAATGCCAGCAGAATGCTTGGATGTATAGGGAGAGGTATAAGCAGTAGAAAGAGTGAAGTGCTTATGCCGCTGTACAGAACAACTGGTGAGACCTCACTTGGAGTATTGTGCTCAGTACTGGAGGCCATATCTCCAGAAGGATATAGATACTCTAGAGAGAGTTCAGAGAAGAGCTACTAAACTAGTACATGGATTGCAGGATAAAACTTACCAGGAAAGGTTAAAGGACCTTAATATGTATAGCTTGGAAGAAAGAAGAGACAGAGGGGATATGATAGAAACTTTTAAATACATAAAGGGAATCAACTCGGTAAAGGAGGAGAGCATATTTAAAAGAAGAAAAACTACCACAAGAGGACACAGTTTTAAATTAGAGGGGCAAAGGTTTAAAAGTAATATAAGGAAGTATTACTTTACTGAGAGAGTAGTGGATGCATGGAATAGCCTTCCTGCAGAAGTGGTAGCTGCAAATACAGTGAAGGAGTTTAAGCATGCATGGGATAGGCATAAGGCTATCCTTCATATAAGATAGGGCCAGGGACTATTAATAGGATTCAGATATATTGGGCAGACTAGATGGGCCAAATGGTTCTTATCTGCCGACACATTCTATGTTTCAATGTTTCTATGTTCAAAACACCTCTGAACTCTACTTATCAATAGCCTAAACTCCTTTGCAACAGCACTCACGCAACTACCCTACCTTTTAGGAGGGGCCTTACACCATTGGTGCTCCTTTCACCGGATATGTACCCACGCAACTATAAGCATTCCATCCATTTCTCCTCTACAATTACTAGAGTGGAAACTCCCAGACACAGATCTCTCAAATTGGAGACTGCGGGGAATCCAGTGGATTTCCAAATTATATAATGGAGGACAACTCCGGTCCTTTAAGGAGCTTCAACAAGATTTTGAGCTAACAAATAGAGATTTCTACAAATATCTACAGGTTCGCCACATTTTACAAGTTTATAAACTATGTGAAATCATTGCCAATAGACAGGTATTGGAGATATGGACATCTTCCACACAATCCGTGCAGTCATCTAGTCTTAGATCACTGTATATAAGTCTGGGAGATAAACAGTCTTTCCATAAAATAACCCCCTTTTTAACTTGGGACAAAGAAATGAATACATCATTATCTATAACCAACTGGATCCCAGCTCTGAGATTTATCTCAAGTACCTTTTTTAGCTTATCTTTATATGAGGCAGCTATTAAGACCCATTTGAGATGGCACCTAACCCCAGATAGGCTAAGTAAAATATATCCTGGCTCTTCCCACCTCTTCTGGTGCAACTGTGGAGCCAAAGGTACATTGTTACATATCCTCTGGACTTCTAGGCTGACGGATCTATGGAATAGTGTCTTTAACTTAGCCTCCAGATTCTGTGGCATGTCCCTAGAACCTTCTCCCTATAGAGCTCTACTCTTCATGGATACAGAACCCCAATTGCCCATTTAGTCATAGTAACTAAACTCAATATCACCAGAAACTGGAAGTCCATGAGAGTCCCGACCTTGTCGAAAACTATCACTGATGTACAACAAAATTGCATATATGAAAGGATGATGGCCTATAAAAGCCATAAACCTGACAAATTCCACCAACAATGGCAAGCCTGGCTTAACTTTATGCCCATAGTATCCAGCTCACTTACTAATGTGAATCAAGAAACCCTCTGAGACTAGTTTATGTGTTTATTAGTTTATTTGTATAGGCTACCTTAGTTTGTAAACCCTATTTTATTTTCTTACTCACTAATGTAATATTGTACACTTTTACATTGATCCAGACAAGCTATTGTATCTTCTGTTTAGTTATGCGTTGACTACTCTGATTCAAAAACCTGTAATTATGTGATATATCCTGTTACATTAGTCTGTGTCTTCTTGAAAATTATAATACTGTGAAAATCAATAAAAACTATTGAAGCGAAAAAAAAGTGTGTGCATCCCTAAAATATCAGTGACATCCAGTGCACTTTTTCCAAAGACGGTGTCCGCTGCGGACAGTTATCTGCGCCACATCTTTTGTTTAACCACCTCCGGACCGCTGTACGCACAGACGCGTCCTGGAGGTGGTTGATTCATTCCGAGTGGACGCATATACGCGTCATCTCGCGAGACGCGAGATTTCCTGTGAACGCGCGCACACAGGCGCGCGCGCTCACAGGAACGGAAGGTAAGAGAGTTGATCTCCAGCCTGCCAGCGGCGATCGTTCGCTGGCAGGCTGGAGATGTGTTTTTTTTAACCCCTAACAGGTATATTAGATGCTGTTTTGATAACAGCGTCTAATATACCTGCTACCTGGTCCTCTGGTGGTCCCCTTTGTTTGGATCGACCACCAGAGGACACAGGTAGCTCAGTAAAGTAGCACCAAGCACCACTACACTACACTACACCCCCCCCCCCCCGTCACTTATTAACCCCTTATTAGCCCCTGATCACCCCATATAGACTCCCTGATCACCCCATATAGACTCCCTGATCACCCCCCTGTCATTGATTACCCCCCTGTCATTGATCAACCCCCTGTAAAGCTCCATTCAGATGTCCGCATGATTTTTACGGATCCACTGATAGATGGATCGGATCCGCAAAACGCATCCGGACGTCTGAATGAAGCCTTACAGGGGCATGATCAATGACTGTGGTTATCACCCCATATAGACTCCCTGATCACCCCCCTGTTATTGATCACCCCCCTGTCATTGATTACCCCCCTGTAAAGCTCCATTCAGACGTCCGCATGATTTTTACGGATCCACTGATAGATGGATCGGATCCGCAAAACGCATCCGGACGTCTGAATGAAGCCTTACAGGGGCATGATCAATGACTGTGGTGATCACCCCATATAGACTCCCTGATCACCCCCCTGTCATTGATTACCCCCCTGTCATTGATCACCCCCCTGTAAAGCTCCATTCAGACGTCCGCATGATTTTTACGGATCCACTGATAGATGGATCGGATCCGCAAAACGCATACGGACGTCTGAATGAAGCCTTACACGGGCGTGATCAATGACTGTGGTTATCACCCCATATAGACTCCCTGATCACCCCCCTGTCATTGATCACCCCCCTGTCATTGATCACCCCCCTGTCATTGATCACCCCCCTGTCATTGATCACCCCCCTGTCATTGATCACCACCCCTGTCATTGATCACCCCCCCTGTCATTGATCACCCCCCCTGTCATTGATCACCCCCCTGTCATTGATCACCCCCCTGTCATTGATCACCCCCCTGTCATTGATCAACCCCCTGTCATTGATCAACCCCCCTGTCATTGATCACCCCCCTGTCATTGATCACCCCCCTGTAAGGCTCCATTCAGACATTTTTTTGGCCCAAGTTAGCGGAATTATTATTTTTTTTTCTTACAAAGTCTCATATTCCACTAACTTGTGACAAAAAATAAAATCTCACATGAACTCACCATACCCCTCACGGAATCCAAATGCGTAAAATTTTTTAGACATTTATATTCCAGACTTCTTCTCACGCTTTAGGGCCCCTAGAATGCCAGGGCAGTATAAATAACCCACATGTGACCCCATTTCGGAAAGAAGACACCCCCAGGTATTCCGTGAGGGGCATATTGAGTCCATGAAAGATTGAAATTTTTGTCCCAAGTAAGCAGAACGGGAGACTTTGTGAGAAAAAAATAAAAAATATCAATTTCCGCTAACTTGTGCCAAAAAAGAAAAAATTTCTATGAACTCGCCATGCCCCTCATTGAATACCTTGGGGTGTCTTCTTTCCAAAATGGGGTCACATGTGGGGTATTTATACTGCCCTGGCATTCTAGGGGCCCCAAAGCGTGAGAAGAAGTCTGGTATCCAAATGTCTAAAAATGCCCTCCTAAAAGGAATTTGGGCCCCTTTGCGCATCTAGGCTGCAAAAAAGTGTCACACATCTGGTATCTCCGTACTCAGGAGAAGTTGGGGAATGTGTTTTGGGGTGTCATTTTACATATACCCATGCTGGGTGAGATAAATATCTTGGTCAAATGCCAACTTTGTATAAGAAAATGGGAAAAGTTGTCTTTTGCCAAGATATTTCTCTCACCCAGCATGGGTATATGTAAAAAGACACCCCAAAACACATTCCCCAACTTCTCCCGAGTACGGAGATACCAGATGTGTGACACTTTTTTGCAGCCTAGGTGGGCAAAGGGGCCCATATTCCAAAGAGCACCTTTCGGATTTCACTGGTCATTTACCTACTTACCACACATTAGGGCCCCTGGAAAATGCCAGGGCAGTATAACTACCCCACAAGTGACCCCATTTTGGAAAGAAGACACCCCAAGGTATTCCGTGAGGGGCATGGCGAGTTCCTAGAATTTTTTATTTTTTGTCACAAGTTAGTGGAAAATGATGATTTTTTTTTTTTTTTTTCATACAAAGTCTCATATTCCACTAACTTGTGACAAAAAATAAAAACTTCCATGAACTCACTATGCCCATCAGCGAATACCTTGGGGTCTATTCTTTCCAAAATGGGGTCACTTGTGGGGTAGGTATAATGCCCTGGTATTTTAGGGGCCCAAATGTGTGGTAAGGAGTTTGAAATCAAATTCTGTAAAAAATGACGAGTGAAATCCGAAAGGTGCTCTTTGGAATATGGGCCCCTTTGCCCACCTAGGCTGCAAAAAAGTGTCACACATCTGGTATCTCCGTACTCAGGAGAAGGTGGGGAATGTGGTTTGGGGTGTCATTTTACATATACCCATGCTGGGTGAGATAAATATCTTGGTCAAATGCCAACTTTGTATAAAAAAATGGGAAAAGTTGTCTTTTGCCAAGATATTTCTCTCACCCAGCATGGGTATATGTAAAAAGACACCCCAAAACACATTCCCCAACTTCTCCTGAGTACGGAGATACCACATGTGTGGCACTTTTTTGCAGCCTAGGTGGGCAAAGGGGCCCATATTCCAAAGAGCACCTTTTGGATTTCACTGGTCATTTACCTACTTACCACACATTAGGGCCCCTGGAAAATGCCAGGGCAGTATAACTACCCCACAAGTGACCCCATTTTGGAAAGAAGACACCCCAAGGTATTCCGTGAGGGGCATGGCGAGTTCCTAGAATTTTTTATTTTTTGTCACAAGTTAGTGGAAAATGATGATTTTTATTTTTTTATTTTTTTTTCATACAAAGTCTCATATTCCACTAACTTGTGACAAAAAATAAAAACTTCCATGAACTCACTATGCCCATCAGCGAATACCTTGGGGTCTCTTCTTTCCAAAATGGGGTCACTTGTGGGGTAGTTATACTGCCCTGGCATTCTAGGGGCCCAAATGTGTGGTAAGGAGTTTGAAATCAAATTCTGTAAAAAATGACGAGTGAAATCCGAAAGGTGCTCTTTGGAATATGGGCCCCTTTGCCCACCTAGGCTGCAAAAAAGTGTCACACATCTGGTATCTCCGTACTCAGGAGAAGGTGGGGAATGTGTTTTGGGGTGTCATTTTACATATACCCATGCTGGGTGAGATAAATATCTTGGTCAAATGCCAACTTTGTATAAAAAAATGGGAAAAGTTGTCTTTTGCCAAGATATTTCTCTCACCCAGCATGGGTATATGTAAAAAGACACCCCAAAACACATTCCCCAACTTCTCCTGAGTACGGAGATACCACATGTGTGGCACTTTTTTGCAGCCTAGGTGGGCAAAGGGGCCCATATTCCAAAGAGCACCTTTTGGATTTCACTGGTCATTTACCTACTTACCACACATTAGGGCCCCTGGAAAATGCCAGGGCAGTATAACTACCCCACAAGTGACCCCATTTTGGAAAGAAGACACCCCAAGGTATTCCGTGAGGGGCATGGCGAGTTCCTAGAATTTTTTATTTTTTGTCACAAGTTAGTGGAAAATGATGATTTTTTTTTTTTTTTTTTTTTCATACAAAGTCTCATATTCCACTAACTTGTGACAAAAAATAAAAACTTCCATGAACTCACTATGCCCATCAGCGAATACCTTGGGGTCTCTTCTTTCCAAAATGGGGTCACTTGTGGGGTAGTTATACTGCCCTGGCATTCTAGGGGCCCAAATGTGTGGTAAGGAGTTTGAAATCAAATTCTGTAAAAAATGACGAGTGAAATCCGAAATGTGCTCTTTGGAATATGGGCCCCTTTGCCCACCTAGGCTGCAAAAAAGTGTCACACATCTGGTATCTCCGTATTCAGGAGAAGTTGGGGAATGTGTTTTGGGGTGTCTTTTTACATATACCCATGCTGGGTGAGAGAAATATCTTGGCAAAAGACAACTTTTCCCATTTTTTTATACAAAGTTGGCATTTGACCAAGATATTTATCTCACCCAGCATGGGTATATGTAAAATGACACCCCAAAACACATTCCCCAACTTCTACTGAATACGGAGATACCAGATGTGTGACACTTTTTTGCAGCCTAGGTGGGCAAAGGGGCCCACATTCCAAAGAGCACCTTTCGGATTTCACTCGTCATTTTTTACAGAATTTGATTTCAAACTCCTTACCACACATTTGGGGCCCTAGAATGCCAGGGCAGTATAACTACCCCACAAGTGACCCCATTTTGGAAAGAAGAGACCCCAAGGTATTTCGTGATGGGCATAGTGAGTTCATGGAAGTTTTTATTTTTTGTCACAAGTTAGTGGAATATGAGACTTTGTAAGAAAAAAAAAAAAAAATCATCATTTTCCGCTAACTTGTGACAAAAAATAAAAAGTTCTATGAACTCACTATGCCCATCAGCGAATACCTTAGGGTGTGTACTTTCCGAAATGGGGTCATTTGTGGGGTGTTTGTACTGTCTGGGCATTGTAGAACCTCAGGAAACATGACAGGTGCTCAGAAAGTCAGAGCTGCTTCAAAAAGCGGAAATTCACATTTTTGTACCATAGTTTGTAAACGCTATAACTTTTACCCAAACCATTTTTTTTTTACCCAAACATTTTTTTTTTATCAAAGACATGTAGAACAATAAATTTAGAGCAAAATTTATATATGGATGTCGTTTTTTTTGCAAAATTTTACAACTGAAAGTGAAAAATGTCATTTTTTTGCAAAAAAATCGTTAAATTTCGATTAATAACAAAAAAAGTAAAAATGTCAGCAGCAATAAAATACCACCAAATGAAAGCTCTATTAGTGAGAAGAAAAGGAGGTAAAATTCATTTGGGTGGTAAGTTGCATGACCGAGCAATAAATGGTGAAAGTAGTGTAGGTCAGAAGTGTAAAAAGTGGCCTGGTCTTTCAGGGTGTTTAAGCACTGGGGGCTGAGGTGGTTAAAGTGTGCGCATCCTTAAAATATCAGTGACTTCCAGTGCACTTTTTCGGTAGATGGTGTCCCCTGCGGACAGTAAAATTATCCGTGCCACATCTCCTGTTTAAAGTGTGCGCATCCCTAACATATCAGTGATATCCAGTGCACTTTTTCCGTAGACGGTGTCCCCTGCCAACAGTTAAATTATCTGCGCCACATCTCTTGTTTAACCACCTCCGGACCGCCTAACGCAGATTCGCGTTCCGGAGGTGGCAGCCCTGCGCAGAGTCACGCATATATGCGTCATCTCGCGATGGCCGAGATTTCCTGTGAACGCGCGCACACAGGCACGCGCGCTCACAGGAACGGAAGGTAAGAGAGTTGATCTCCAGCCTGCCAGCGGCGATCGTTCGCTGGCAGGCTGGAGATGTGTTTTTTTTAACCCCTAACAGGTATATTAGACGCTGTTTTGATAACAGCGTCTAATATACCTGCTACCTGGTCCTCTGGTGGTCCCCTTTGTTTGGATCGACCACCAGAGGACACAGGTAGCTCAGTAAAGTAGCACCAAGCACCACTACACTACACTACACCCCCCCGTCACTTATTAACCCCTTATTAGCCCCTGATCACCCCTGATCACCCCATATAGACTCCCTGATCACCCCCCTGTCATTGATTACCCCCCTGTCATTGATCACCCCCCTGTAAAGCTCCATTCATGATTTTTACGGATCCACTGATAGACTGATCGGATCCGCAAAACGCATACGGACGTCTGAATAAAGCCTTACAGGGGCGTGATCAATGACTGTGGTGATCACCCCATATAGACTCCCTGATCACCCCCCTGTCATTGATTACCCCCCTGTAAGATCCATTCAGATGTCCGCATGATTTTTACGGATCCACTGATAGATGGATCAGATCCGCAAAACGCATACGGACGTCTGAATAAAGCCTTACAGGGGCGTGATCAATGACTGTGGTGATCACCCATATAGACTCCCTGATCACCCCCCTGTCATTGATTACCCCCCTGTCATTGATCACCCCCCTGTAAAGCTCCATTCAGATGTCCGCATGATTTTTACGGATCCACTGATAGACTGATCGGATCCGCAAAACGCATACGGACGTCTGAATAAAGCTTTACAGGGGCGTGATCAATGACTGTGGTGATCACCCCATATAGACTCCCTGATCACCCCCCTGTCATTGATTACCCCCCTGTAAGATCCATTCAGATGTCCGCATGATTTTTACGCATCCACTGATAGATGGATCGGATCCGCAAAACGCATACGGACGTCTGAATAAAGCCTTACAGGGGCGTGATCAATGACTGTGGTGATCACCCCATATAGACTCCCTGATCACCCCCCTGTCATTGATTACCCCCCTGTCATTGATCACCCCCCTGTAAAGCTCCATTCAGATGTCCGCATGATTTTTACGGATCCACTGATAGACTGATCGGATCCGCAAAACGCATACGGACGTCTGAATAAAGCCTTACAGGGGCGTGATCATTGACTGTGGTGATCACCCCATATAGACTCCCTGATCACCCCCCTGTCATTGATTACCCCCCTGTCATTGATCACCCCCTGTAAGATCCATTCAGATGTCCGCATGATTTTTACGGATCCACTGATAGATGGATCGGATCCGCAAAACGCATACGGACGTCTGAATAAAGCCTTACAGGGGCGTGATCAATGACTGTGGTGATCACCCCGTATAGACTCCCTGATCACCCCCCTGTCATTGATTACCCCCCTGTCATTGATCACACCCCTGTAAAGCTCCATTCAGATGTCCGCATGATTTTTACGGATCCACTGATAGATGGATCGGATCCGCAAAACGCATACGGACGTCTGAATAAAGCCTTACAGGGGCGTGATCAATGACTGTGGTGATCACCCCATATAGACTCCCTGATCACCCCCCTGTCATTGATTACCCCCCTGTCATTGATCACACCCCTGTAAAGCTCCATTCAGATGTCCGCATGATTTTTACGGATCCACTGATAGATGGATCGGATCCGCAAAACGCATACGGACATCTGAATGGAGCCTTACAGGGGCGTGATCAATGACTGTGGTGATCACCCCATATAGACTCCCTGATCACCCCCCTGTCATTAACTACCCCCCCTGTCATTGATCACCCCCCCTGTCATTGATCACCCCCCCTGTCAGGCTGCATTCAGATGTCCGTATGATTTTTACGGATCCACGGATACATGGATCGGATCCGCAAAACACATACGGACATCTGAATGGAGCCTTATAGGGGGGTGATCAATGACAGGGGGGTGATCACCCCATATAGACTCCCTGATCACCCCCCTGTCATTGATCACCCCCCTGTCATTGATCACCCCCCTGTCATAGATCACCCCCCTGTAAGGCTCCATTCAGACATTTTTTTGGCCCAAGTTAGCGGAAATTATTATTTTTTTCTTACAAAGTCTCATATTCCACTAACTTGTGTCAAAAACTAAAATCTCACATGAACTCACCATACCCCTCACGGAATCCAAATGCGTAAATTTTTTTAGACATTTATATTCCAGACTTCTTCTCACGCTTTAGGGCCCCTAGAATGCCAGGGCAGTATAAATACCCCACATGTGACCCCATTTCGGAAAGAAGACACCCCAAGGTATTCCGTGAGGGGCATATTGAGTCCATGAAAGATTGAAATTTTTGTCCCAAGTTAGCGGAAAGGGAGACTTTGTGAGAAAAAAATAAATAAAATCAATTTCCGCTAACTTGTGCCAAAAAAAAATAATTTCTATGAACTCGCCATGCCCCTTATTGAATACCTTGGGGTGTCTTCTTTCCAAAATGGGGTCACATGTGGGGTATTTATACTGCCCTGGCATTCTAGGGGCCCTAAAGCGTGAGAAGAAGTCTGGGATCAAAATGTCTAAAAATGCCCTCATAAAAGGAATGTGGGCCCCTTTTCGCATCTAGGCTGCAAAAAAGTGCAGAAATATCATGGCAAAAGACAACTTTTCCCATTTTTTTTATACAAAGTTGGCATTTGACCAAGATATTTATCTCACCCAGCATGGGTATATGTAAAATGACACCCCAAAACACATTGCCCAACTTCTCCTGAATACGGCGATACCAGATGTGTGACACTTTTTTGCAGCCTAGGTGGGCAAAGGGGCCCACATTCCAAAGAGCACCTTTCGGATTTCACAGGTCATTTACCTACTTACAACACATTAGGGCCCCTGGAAAATGCCAGGGCAGTATAACTACCCCACAAGTGACCCCATTTTGGAAAGAAGACACCCCAAGGTACTCCGTGAGGGGCATGGCAAGTTCCTAGAATTTTTTATTTTTTGTCACAAGTTAGTGGAAAATGATGATTTTTTTATTTTTATTTTTTTCCTTACAAAGTCTCATATTCCACTAACGTGTGACAAAAAATAAAAACTTCCATGAACTCACTATGCCCATCAGCGAATAACTTGGGGTGTCTTCTTTCCAAAATGGGGTCACTTGTGGGGTAGTTATACTGCCCTGGCATTCTAGGGGCCCAAATGTGTGGTAAGGAGTTTGAAATCAAATTCTGTAAAAAATGACCAGTGAAATCCGAAAGGTGCTCTTTGGAATATGGGCCCCTTTGCCCACCTAGGCTGCAAAAAAGTGTCACACATCTGGTATCTCCGTATTCAGGAGAAGTTGGGGAATGTGTTTTGGGGTGTCATTTTACATATACCCATGCTGGGTGAGATAAATATCTTGGTCAAATGCCAACTTTGTATAAAAAAATGGGAAAAGTTGTCTTTTGCCAAGATATTTCTCTCACCCAGCATGGGTATATGTAAAATGACACCCCAAAACACGTTCCCCAACTTCTCCTGAATACGGAGATACCAGATGTGTGACACTTTTTTGCAGCCTAGGTGGGCAAAGGGGCCCATATTCCAAAGAGCACCTTTCGGATTTCACTGGTCATTTTTTACAGAATTTGATTTCAAACTCCTTACCACACATTTGGGCCCCTAGAATGCCAGGGCAGTATAACTACCGCACAAGTGACCCCATTTTGGAAAGAAGACACCCCAAGGTGTTCCATGAGGGGCATGGCGAGTTCCTAGAATTTTTTATTTTTTGTCACAAGTTAGTGGAAAATGATGATTTTTTTTATTTTTTTTTCTTACAAAGTCTCATATTCCACTAACTTGTGACAAAAAAATAAAAACTTCTATGAACTCACTATGCCCATCAGCGAATACCTTGGGGTGTCTTCTTTCCAAAATGGGGTCACTTGTGGGGTAGTTATACTGCCCTGGCATTCTAGGGGCCCAAATGTGTGGTAAGGAGTTTGAAATCTAATTCTGTAAAAAATGACCAGTGAAATCCGAAAGGTGCTCTTTGGAATATGGGCCCCTTTGCCCACCTAGGCTGCAAAAAAGTGTCACACATCTGGTATCTCCGTATTCAGGAGAAGTTGGGGAATGTGTTTTGGGGTGTCATTTTACATATACCCATGCTGGGTGAGATACGGAG